>NW_026516238.1:430000-446232 GCF_025602895.1 Polychytrium aggregatum
GACCACACGGGAATACTGGGTGCTGTACTTTTTTTTTTGCTCCCCCCACACCCGTCCGCCGCCTCCCGCACCACCACACACTCTCCCCGCCATCGCCGCGGACCCATCCGACCTCTTTTCCGGCCGCTCTGCAGCCGCATGCGCTCCCAGCATCGCCGGGGGGGTCTGGGGGGTGCCTGGGGGCCGAAAAACGCAAAAAAAAGATCGCGTCACGTGACCGCACAGGCGATCTGCCGCTGCCCCGCTGCCCCTCCCGCCAGCGATCCCGGCCGCAAACGCATGCAAAACGCATGCAGATGCCATCTGCGCCGATGCCCGAGTGCTGGCCCATCGATAGCCCGGAGCGAGGCCGTCATGCACATGTGCCAGCCGCGCCGATCGGTGCAGATTTGCGCACGCTACGGGCCAAAAACGCAAAACGCAGATCTGCCCGCTCCCCCCTGCACCGTCTGCCAGCGATCCCTGCCACAGCCCCATGTCAACCCCCATCGATTCTGAGCTTGAGCAATAGACCAGAGCGAGGCCGTCATGCACATGTGTTAGTTGTGCCGATCCATCCAGATTTGCGTGCGCCACAGACCGAATACACAAAACACAGATCTGTCCCGCTCCCCCTGCACCGTTCGCCAGCGATCCTGGTCGCAAACCCATATCAACCCCCGTCCATCCTGAGCTTGAGAGATAGCCGCGAGTAAGGCCGTCATGCACATGTGTTAGTTGTGCCGATCGGTTCAGATTTGCGTGCGCCACGGACCGAATACATAGAAACCAGATCTGACCCCACCCCCCGCACCTTGCGCGAGAGATCCCTGCAACAACTCCATGTCAACCCCCATCGATCCTGTGCTTGAGCGATAGCCCCGGCCGAGGCCGTCATGCACATGTGCTAGTCGTGCCGATCGGTGCAGATTTGCGCACGATAGCGGCCGAAAACACAAAACACACTTGGGCCGCCACTGTTTGCGCTGCACTGGTGCTGCATGGATGCGGATGCTAGCAATGTAACCAGCGTCCCCAGATAGTCCCGATCGAGGGCTTTCGAACGGTACCACACACTCTTGGTCGATGTGTCTCGGCCAGGGCAGCCAAGTGATTTGTACATGGGGTGCACCTTGCATTTTGGGTTTCGAACATGCATCTTTGCACACTTTGCACGCAATCGCATAACTCACCATACAGACACGCGCCAGCGACGAGACCACCCATGGGTAAACCATCTCGGTGCGTAGAATCGATCTAGCGCCTCAAACAGCATGCTTTGCATGGGGCAAGTGGCTCGAAATTGCGGAAAACAGGGGTTCGGGGGGTCAATTTGGTGCTCTGACGCGTACATCTCAGCGAGACGATGCATCCATGCTGCTCAAAGGACATCAAAAGATACCTTGGACCGAGATCTGTCTCTGTGCAAAGTATCATATGCATCCACTCGATATTGACGGAGCATTGGCGTTGGCAAGATGGCGAGCTGGATCGTGGTCGGCCACACTGTGGCCACTTTTGGCGGTGCCGCGCAGTGACCGAGCTTTGACAACGCACTACTCCTCAGCCCGCAACGCTACAGCAACGCAGCCGATACCGCCGGGTAGCCCAGCTAACGGAGCAGATATTTGGTCATTATCTCTGCAAGCCGTGCACATGGCGCTGTGTGGCGACGTTTGCCAGCCGACGGGGTGGAGGACCCGAGACACATTGGTCCAATGCAGCACCACGACCCAAAGCCGCCGGGGACAAGCCGATGCTCTCACAATGTGCAACACAAGTCTATCTATGCGTATCAGCCATCCAAAGTGGGTGTCTGTATTGAATCCAGCGAGATGAGATATGGGCGAGTGGTCTGGCGTCGACGGGGGCCGGCGACAGCGTGTGTGTGTGCACCATGATGGCGGTCACGTGGCAAGCTGGATGAATATGAATATATGAATGAATGGATATATGAATGAATGGATATATGAATGAATGGATGGATGGGTGGGATAGCTGGATGGGTGGGTCGACTACTTGGTGTGGATGTGGATGTGGATGTGGATGTGGATGTGGATGTGGATGTGGATGTGGATGTGGATGTGGATGTGGATGTGGATGTGGATCTACAGCATCGGCCGTAGTGTGCATGCTGTTGCGCATGCTGTGTACTCATGTTGTGTGCATCAGCAGCAGCGACAGAGGGAGCATCAGCAGCAGCAGCAGTGGCAGCAGTGGCAGCAGTGCAGGTGCCGACAGAGACGACCAAAGCAGCAGTGCACCCCGATGCATATGCCACATACCACATACCACATACCACATGCCACATGCCACATACCACATACCACATACCACGCCAGCATACTCGACTACACTACACACCATACTCGACTACACTATACATATCACACATCACACACTACGCACACCACATACCACACCACACACTATCCTGCACATCACCCATCCGACACCAGCACATAGCATACCTCACATATCACAGCACACAGCACACAGCACACAGCACACAGCACACAGCACACACTATATGCTACCCTCCGTAGCACCACGCACCACGCACCACGCACCGTAGCACCGCGCACCACACCCCGTAGCACCGCGCCGCACTGCCACATGCACACACACACACACACGCGCGCGTCGTGCACGGAATGGCACAGAACGGCGGCCCGCACACCCCCCAGGCCATGTTGGCCCCCAGATAACGCACATGTCTACATTTGCGAGGCCAGCGGGGACGGCGCTGGTGTCACCCGGTCGGTGGTTCCCGCTGCCCGCCCCCTGCCGGCTGGCAGCACCGTGGCGGCACTCTTTTGGGGGGGTCTGGATATACGTGAGGGAGAAGATGAAAAGCGACTAGAGCAGTCAGTCAGGCTAGAGCAATCGAAACCTGACGCTAAGGCTGTCTCTGGGACCGACTTAGTACTCTTTTCTAATCACGGCCGTTAAGGGCTCTCGATCGATCGGTCTCGGCCGGTCGGAGGCGCTTGGCGGGAGACGCCTTCGTTAAGGGGCGGGTTTTCTCCTAGTGTTTTGCAACTGATTTTGGGGACGCGGCCTGCTGGCGTGTGCTGGCTTTTTCCGCCCAACCCTATCCTCCGAAAGCATTGTCCTGGTGCAATTAGCACCGCTTGACGTGGTTTCCGACCCGGCCCTGCTTAGCCGGCGTCTCGGTCTCGGACTGTTTTGTTGCATCTGTCGCTCACGAATCGCACCTGTCGGCTATCGACGCGGGGGATGGTGTGCGGGTGGCTCTCTCTCTCTCTTTTGGCTCGAAACATCAGTTCTGCTGGTGCGTAGGGACAGGAGAGGGGGCGGGGGTCATTCGCACATCAGTCCTCGTCGAGACTAGTCGATAGAATGCGAGGCTGTGGGAGGCCGGTGCAATGCGACAGGACGAGGCAGGGATGTCGATGTAAGGAGTGAACAAGCGCAAGGACGAAGACCAAGTGCTTGGTATGAGCTTTATTAGCTTTTAGCCCCGAACACCAAAGAACAAGTTTTGTTCGAACTGGTGTTCAACATAGGCTCAGACATGCAGGGCTATTTATAGACCGGGAGAAGGTCGAGGGGCAAAAGTGGGCGAGAAGGGTGGAGCATCACAGAGAAGCGAGAAGGGGGTGCGAGAGTGGCTGGTGTGCAAGCGAGAGAGGCTTGGCACAGCCCGGGGACATGTGCCGAGCGGTGGGGGAGGCAGGAAACCAGTAGACGCGGGTGGCAACGGCGCGTGCTCATGCATGGGGGCAAACAAACACGTGGGGACTCATGATTGGTGCGGAGGGCGAGAGCATGCGGGACAATCTCATTGGTCCGTTGTGATGCTGGTCATCACACTATCTCCTCCTTAAACTACGGCGTGTTCCATCTTGAGTTCTCCTGGGGCCAGGCTTGTCTGGGTAGCGTCGGTGGTACTCCGCGGCCACCGTTGGGGCAAAGACAATGTCGGCGGGCTCCCAACTTCGATCGGTGACCGGGTAGCCTTTCCAATCGATGAGATAGTGCAGCTTTCCGCGCACGAACTTGGAGTCTAAGATCTCTTCGACCTCCCACTCCAAGTTCCCATCGATGACCACCGCAGGGGGCGGCGCTTGCACCCGACCCGGAAGCGAGTTCTTCTTGTAGGGCTCAAGAAGAGACACATGGAACACCGGGTGCACCTTTATGTCCTTTGGCAAGTCCAGGCGGAAAGCCAATGTCCCGACGGCCTCGAGGATGGTGAATGGTCCAATCCTCTGGTAATCCAGCTTCTTGCTTGGGCGAGTGGTGCTGATGTTACGAGTCAGCACCCAGACTTGATCGCCCGGACGCAAGTCGGGAGCCTGGGACCTCCGGAGATCTGAGAAGTGCTTGTAGTCAGACTTTGCCTTCTCAAGATTCTCCTTCAACAGTGCCAGGTTCCGCTGGAGATGTTCAACCCTCTCCGTGGCAGAGGGAACATCAGGGCCGCCAGCGACAACGGGGACTTCGAACCTTGGGTGGAACCCATAGGTTGCCAAGAATGGCGAGGCATGTGTTGACGAGTTCTCGAGGTTATTGTAAGAGAACTCGGCCAACGGCAGCAGCTCGGCCCAGTCATCTTGCTGATACGACGTGTAACAGCGCAGGTATTGGTTGATGACCTGGTTGACCCTCTCAGTCTGTCCATCGGTCTGGGGATGGAAGGCCGTGGACAGACTGGTTTGGATCCCGAGCTGCGTGCAGAGTGCCTTCCAGAACCGAGAGGTGAACTGACTTCCTCGGTCTGAAACCACTGTGTCGGGGAGGCCATGGAGACGAAAGACATTGTCGAGGAACAGTGACGCAGTCTCCTCCGCCGACGGCAGTGAACGCCAGGACATAAAGTGTGCCATCTTTGTGAGGCTGCATACCACCACAAAGATGCAGGTGTGACCCTTGGACTTTGGCAGATCAGTGATAAAGTCCATGGTCAGTGTCCCCCAGGGTCGATCGGCTGTCTGGAGTGGCAACAGGAACCCAAACGGCTTGTGTCGCGGAGCTTTCGAGCGTGCACAGGTGTCGCACGTCGAGACGTACTCTTTGACATCTTTCCGATAGGTTTGCCACCAAAACTGTCGCGATACCAGAGCCAGAGTCCGTCGGATGCCTGGATGACCCACAGCGACTGGGTCATGGCACGACTTGAGCGCCGGAACTCGGCACGACTCTGGGACCACAATCCTGTTCTGGAAGGTGAGGTACTGGCCATTCCAGACGAACTTCGGGTCACGACGGTATTTGTCTAGACCGGGATCCCGAGCCTGCTCTTCGGCTATGAGCTGCAGCAAGTCCACAGGGTCACTGCGACTTGCAACCGAAGAGCGGGCGTCTCTGCTTCGGAGCACGCGTATCACCGCGGCAGGATCGAGAAGCAGAGGCGGATCCCTCGACACGGAGGCCGACGAAGGGATGTAGTCCGAGCGACGAGACAGGGCATCGGCCTTGCCGTTCCTCGCACCAGGACGGTACTGGATGCGGATGTCGAACCGAGACAAGAACTGGGACCACCGTGCATGACGCTGGTTTAGGATGCGAGCCGTTGCCAGGTACTCCAAGTTCTTGTGATCGGTCAGAACGGCAACGGGATGCTGGGCGCCTTCGAGGTAGTGTCGCCACGCCTCGAAAGCCTCCTTGATCGCCAACAGCTCTTTCTCGTATATGCTGTAGTTACGTTCAGCATTCGAGAGTGTCCGCGAATGGAACGAGCAAGGATGAAGGCGATCATCAGCACCCCGCTGGGAGAGCACGCATCCAAGCGCAAAGTCCGACGCATCTGACTCTACGACGAACGGCTTGGATGGGTCCGGATGCACCAGAACGGGCTCCGAAACGAAGGCATCCTTCAAGGATCTGAATGCTTTATCGGCTTCGCGGGACCACTGGAAGCCATGCGTCTTCCGGAAGAGCCGAGTCATGGGCCCCGCGATCTTTGCGTATCCATCGATGAAGCGTCGATAGAAGTTCGCAAACCCGACAAAGGATCGAAGATCCGAGATGTTGCGCGGTATGGGCCAATCCAAGATCGCAGAGAGCTTGGATCGCTCCATACCGATGCCCTCGGGCGAGACCATGAAACCAAGGAACGAGACCGAGGTTTTGGAGAACTCGCACTTCTCCAGCTTGCAATACAGCTTTGCAGCTCGGAGCTTCGAGAGGACCTGCTTGACGTGCTCTACATGCTGCGACGGGTCAGCACTGTAGATCAAGATATCGTCAAGATACGCAATTGCGAACTGGTCCAACTCGGTGCGCAGGACGTCGTTGATGAAGTGCTGGAACGTCGCTGGCGCATTGGTGAGCCCAAAGGGCATCACCAAGTACTCGAAGTGCCCATATCGAGTACGGAAAGCTGTCTTCCACTCGTCCCCGGAGCGGATGCGCAGCAGATTGTAGGCTCCACGAAGGTCCAGCTTAGTGAACACCTTCGCGCCTCGAAGTCGGTCCAGCAGCTCGCCGATCAGCGGTAAAGGGTAACGGTTCTTTACCGTGATACCGTTCAGTGCGCGGTAGTCAACGCAAAGACGAAGTGAGCCGTCCTTCTTCTTGACGAAGAGGATTGGTGAGCCTGCTGGGGACGACGAAGGACGAACGAATCCCTTGGCAAGATTCTCGTCGAGATAGTCACGCAGAGCGTGAAGTTCGGGCTCGGACAGTGAGTACAGAGGCCCGAACTTTGGCGACTTGCCCGGCTCCAAGTCAATGGGGCAGTCATAAGGGCGATGCGGAGGCAAGGAGTCAGCTTCCTGTTTAGAGAAAACAGACAGGAAGTCCTTGTACTCCGCAGGCACTTCGACAGTCGCAGTGCTCGGCTCGTCAGTGGGCAGGACATGGACCTGAAAGATGGTCAGGGGTTGCGTTCCATGCCTGCATGCATCCAAAGACTCGCGCATCGAGCGGTAATCAATGCTGCAGACGCGGAGAGGAGCGTCCGAGCTGAGAGGAGGGGCGTGGACAAGGTCAGAATAATGTTCGACGGTTACTTTATTCTGAACAATGTCCGAAGAACAAACAACAGGAGGAGGTACATCAAGGAGGGAAAGAGAACTGACAACAGAAGAAGGGGTTTGGGAAGAGCGAAGGGGTTCGGGAGGAACAAGACAAGAAGGGGAAGACGAAGGTGGGAGCGTAGGAGAGGAGCTTAGATCAATCAAAGGAGTGGAATCATCAAGAAGGGGAGTGACATTGGAGGAAGTGGAGCAAGACGAAAGAGAAGTAGTGCATGGAGAGGGGTCGGAATCAACAGAAGGAGGGAGACAAAGAAGACCGCGAGACCAGACAATCTTGGGCTCGGCGGTGCGCAACCAAGGAAAGCCAAGGATAAGTGGTTGATGTGGAGACCTGATCACATCGAACCGAAGGCGTTGCGAGACGTCCCCGAGAATCACCTCGAGTGGAGCAGTCTCGCGGAGGATGGGGCCAGACGACAGCGGCTTACCATCCACGCCTTCCACTGCCAAGGGCGAAGCCTTGGAGCAGGTGGGGACAGAGTGTCGAGCAACAAAGTCCTCGTCGATAAAGTTGCCAGAGGCACCAGAATCGACAAGTCCTTCGCACGACAGAGAATCACCAGAAGGAAGACGAACAGCGACGGGAACAACCAACGAGCAACGACGAACAGACGAAACACAAGACTTTGGTTCGGTACCAGCTTCGGCACCAGGGTTGCGGCTAGCACAGACAGTTAACTTTGCCGAGGGTTGGCAGGACAGCTCAGGTATTTGCACCTGTGGATGAGGTGCAGTTCCCAGTGACACCAGAGGTGCCACGGGTACTATGCCAGAGCTGAGAGTGTCCGCCGGTCCAGAGGCAAGGCGAAGCTGTCCGCACATCACTGCTTCCCCAGTACTTACCAAAGGCACCTTACCAATGTCTTCACTTTCGGAAGGCGGTGGGCACGGCTCCGGTTCAAGGCCTTCACTTAGAACCGGGCCTGGTCGTTTCCCGAACTGAAGTCTTGCACTTCTCCATCTTCGTAAACGATGGTGCGGATGATCCTCGGGCCGGGAGGTCCAGGGGGCGGTCCGGTAGCTCTGGTAGATCCAAACTTGACGGGGCAGTTTCGTACCAAGTGGCCCTTCTTGCCACAGTACAGGCAGAGTCCAAAGCGGCGGCGGCGTTGTTTCTCCTCGGCGGTCAGGGGTCCAGAGACGGCAGAGTCCACTTGCATGGGCTCGGAAACAATGTAGGAGGGGTGCGGCGGAGCGAGGACGGGCGCGGGAGCGATGGCGGGAACGGCAGCGGAGGCGGAACCAAAGGCGAACTGGGAAGACCGGTAGCGGGCAGGCGTGCTTCGGCGCTCTTGACGGCGCTCGCGGATTCGTGCATCGAGCTCGTTACAAAGCTCGATGTACTCCTCCAGATCTCGTGGCAGAGGGCGAACTCGCGAAAGTTCGTCTCTGACATCATCCGACAAGCCAAGTCGGAAGAACGAGATCTTTGCACCGTCGTTCCAAGTCGTATCGGCGGCAATACGAAGGAACTCGGATGCATAGACTGCGCACGGGCGGTTGCCCTGAGACAGTGTGGTGATCACTGACTCGGCAGTCCTGGCCCGATCAGGGTCGTCAAACACTTTGGAAAAGCGTTCTAGGAAATCGCCAAAAGAGTTGAGTCGGGGATCACCCATCTCAAGCATCGGAGTCGCCCACTGGAGAGCCGGTCCAGTGAGCAGACTAATGACGAATCCGACCTTAATCGGGTCAGCAGGGAACCGGTGGGGCTGCATTCGTATATACAGTTTGCACTGATTTACGAATGCCCGGAACCCTTGCCGGTTACCGTCGTAACGGTCCGGCATCTGCACGCTGTACCCAGCGGCAGGAGCATCGCGAGCTGTCCGGAGCTCGGCGAGCTCGGCCTCCAAGGCACGGAGGCGGTCCACGAGGGCAGGATCCATGGCGGGACTGGGACTGGGACTGGGAAAAAAAAAAAAAAGCGAGGAGGTTCAAGAACAGGAGAGCGAAGAGGGCTCAGACACAAGTGTGCTTGAGGTTCGGACAGGACTAGGAAAGGGGCGGGGCTAGGAGCGGAAGATACCAAGCAGGTGGTATCAGTAGAAGAGAGTTCGAACAAAGTGTAAGGAGTGAACAAGCGCAAGGACGAAGACCAAGTGCTTGGTATGAGCTTTATTAGCTTTTAGCCCCGAACACCAAAGAACAAGTTTTGTTCGAACTGGTGTTCAACATAGGCTCAGACATGCAGGGCTATTTATAGACCGGGAGAAGGTCGAGGGGCAAAAGTGGGCGAGAAGGGTGGAGCATCACAGAGAAGCGAGAAGGGGGTGCGAGAGTGGCTGGTGTGCAAGCGAGAGAGGCTTGGCACAGCCCGGGGACATGTGCCGAGCGGTGGGGGAGGCAGGAAACCAGTAGACGCGGGTGGCAACGGCGCGTGCTCATGCATGGGGGCAAACAAACACGTGGGGACTCATGATTGGTGCGGAGGGCGAGAGCATGCGGGACAATCTCATTGGTCCGTTGTGATGCTGGTCATCACAGTATGCGACTTTGGCCAGTCGGTCGTATGTCTTCTCGACTCCAAAGTGTCCAGCGAGGGGCGAGTCGTGGACCTCTTGGAGCAACTTGGTCTTCAACGACGGAATGTCCGGCACACAGACACGGCTGTCCTTCTTCAGGAGGAGCAGGCCATCACGCACTGTGTATGTGAGGACCACGACAAGCAACGACACTGGACGACCAGGTGCTTGGCGAACAACGATAAGCTATATTACGACTTATCAGATAACAACAAGTGTTGTTCGAACTGAAGATACAAAATGGGTGCAAGAAAGGAGGGGCTTTATAGCCAAGAGGGAAACCGAAGGGCGAAAGTGGGCGAGAAGGGTGGAGCGACAAACGAGGGACGAGAAGGGGGTGCGAGGGAGGCGGAGCATCCAGCGAGAGGGGCGAAGCACAGCGCAGTCGGAGGCGAAGTAAGAGTCATCGGCGCCAGCCAATCAGGGAATACACGCCAAGACAAACAAACATGACTCACGGTGCATCACGCGCAGCAGTCCACACGTGTTCCCAACGTGCATGATCATCACATCATCCCCTCCCCAAACTACGGCCACTCCTACGAACAATAAGTCCAGGCTTGTCGGGGTACCGGCGGTGGAAGTCGGCTATCTTGTCGGGAGCGTTAACGTAGTTGGCGGGCTCCCAGCTGCGATGATCAGTCGAGTAGCCCTTCCAATCAACGAAATAGCTCAACTTACCGCGGACCAGCTTGGAGTCGAGGATCTCCTGAACTTCATACTCCAAGTGGTCGTCGACGCGGACTGGCGGAGGAGGGTCTTGGATGCGGCCGGGGAGGGTGTTCGACTTGTGGGGCTCGAGGAGGGAGACATGGAACACCGGATGGATCTTGAGATCCTTGGGAAGGTCGAGGCGGAAGGCGAGGGAACCGATGGCTTCGACGATCTTGTAGGGTCCGATGCGCTGGTAGTCCAACTTCTTGCTTGGACGGGTGGTCTTGATGTTGCGTGTTAGGACCCAGACTTGATCGCCAGGAGCGAACTTGGGAGCGTCGGACTTGTGGGCATCCGCAAAGCGCTTGTAGTCCGCCTTGGCCTTCTCGAGGTTCTCCTTCAGCAACGCCAAGTTGTGCTGAAGGTGTTCGACTCGGTCGGTCACGGAGGGGACATCGAGACTGGAAGGAAGGACCGGAGACTCGAATCGAGGGTTGAAGCCGTAAGTCGCCAGGAACGGGGAGGCCTTGGTCGAGGTGTGCTCGAGGTTGTTGTATGAGAACTCGGCGAGCGGGAGCAGCATCGCCCAGTCATCCTGCTGGTACGAGGTGTAGCAGCGGAGATGCTGGTTGATGACTTGGTTGACCCGCTCAGTCTGTCCATCGGTTTGGGGATGGAACGCCGTGGACAGACTGGTCTTGATGCCGAGTTCCGAGCACAGGGCCTGCCAGAACCGCGAGGTGAACTGGCTTCCTCGGTCCGAGACGATGTTGTCCGGGAGACCGTGGAGGCGGAAGATGTTGTCGAGGAACAGCGACGCTGTTTCCTCGGCACTTGGGAGGGACCGACAGGGAAGGAAGTGGGCCATCTTGGTCAGGCTATCGACGACGACAAAGATGCAAGTCTTGCCGTTGGACTCGGGGAGGTCGGTGATAAAGTCCATCGTCACCAGAGACCAGGGTCGCGATGCCGTCGGGAGGGGCTGCAAGTATCCAAACGGCTTATGTCGAGGGACTTTCGAGCGTGCACAAGTGTCGCACGTCGAGACATAAGCCTGGACATCCTTGCGGATCGAGGGCCACCAGAACTGCCTCGAGATCAGTGCTCGGGTCCGCCGAATGCCAGGATGTCCAACAGCGACAGGGTCGTGGCATGACTTGAGGACGGGGACTCGACACGACTCTGGCACAACGATCTTGTCCATGAAGGTGAGGAGATCATCCTTCAGGACATACTTGGGATCGTTGCGGAGCTGGTCCAGGGACGGGTCCTTTGGTTGCTCCTCGGCAATGAGCTTGAGCAAGTCCACAGGGCGAGTGGAACTTGCATCCGAGGAGCGACGGACGGCACAGGCGAACGCCGAAGGTGGCAGCAACGGGGGAGGCTCCTTGGACACAGGTGCGGACGGAGGGACGTAGTCCGGGCGGCGGGAGAGAGCGTCGGCCTTGCCGTTCTTTGGACCGGGGAGGTATTGAATCCGGAGGTCGAACCGAGACAGGAACTGCGACCACCGGGCGTGTCGCTGGTTGAGGATGCGGGCCGACGCCAGGTATTCCAAGTTCTTGTGGTCGGTAAGGACTTGGACTGGGTGTTGGGCGCCTTCGAGGTAGTGTCGCCAGACCTCGAATGCCTCCTTGATGGCCAAGAGCTCCTTCTCATAGATGCTGTAGTTGCGTTCAGCATCCATGAGCGTGCGGGAGTGAAAGGAGCACGGGTGCAGGTGGCCATCGGAGCCGCGCTGGGACAGGACGCATCCGATCGCAAAGTCTGAGGCATCAGACTCCACGACAAAGGGCTTGGATGGGTCGGGGTGCGCAAGGACGGGCTCGGAGACGAAGGCTTCCTTGAGGGACTGGAAAGCCTTGTGGGCGTCGGGGGACCAGCGGAAGACCTGGGACTTCTTGAACAGGAGCGTGAGCGGACCGGCGATCTTGGCATATCCGTCAATGAAGCGACGGTAAAAGTTCGAGAACCCAATGAAGGAGCGAAGGTCGGAGACATTGCGGGGGACGGGCCAGTCGACAATGGCGGAGAGCTTTGCTCGTTCCATCTCGATACCCTTGGGCGAGATGACGTAGCCGAGGAACGAGACCTTGTCCTTGGAGAACTCGCACTTCTCCAGCTTGCAGTACAACTTTGCAGCCTGGAGCTTGGCCAGGACCTGCTTGACGTGATTTGCATGCTGAGTGGGGTCAGCGCTGTAAATCAAGATGTCGTCAAGGTAGGCAATCGCAAAGTTGTCCAGCTCCTCACGAAGGACATCGTTGATGAAGTGCTGGAAGGTGGCCGGAGCATTGGTGAGTCCAAAGGGCATCACCAAGTACTCGAACTGGCCGTAACGAGTGCGGAAGGCCGTCTTCCACTCGTCGCCTGCGCGGATACGCAGCAGGTTGTAGGCCCCGCGGAGGTCCAGCTTCGTGAACACCTTCGCGTCCCGGACTCGGTCCAGCATCTCGTTGATCAACGGTAAGGGATAACGATTCTTGACCGTGATCGTGTTCAATGCGCGATAGTCCACGCAGAGACGCAGAGAGCCGTCCTTCTTCTTGACGAAGAGGATCGGGGAACCGGCGGGAGAGGACGAAGGACGGATGAACCCTTTGACGAGGTTGTCGTCGAGGTATTCACGAAGGGCCTTGAGTTCGGGCTCTGACAGGGAGTAGAGTGGTCCGAACTTGGGGGTCTTGCCGGGCTCCAGGTCGATCGGGCAGTCGTACGTCCGGTGCGGGGGCAACGAGTCGGCTTCCTGCTTCGAGAAGACTGAGCCAAACGACTTGTACTCCTCGGGGATCGACGTCGAGAGGGGCGTCGGATCCGGATCGGTGGCAGGAAGGACGAGGACTTGGAACACAGTCAGGGGGTCGGGGCTAGACTGTGTGTCGAGGACGGACTGCTCCAACGACTTGTACCTGATCGCTTGGACACGGACAGGAGCGGGGCTGGGAGCAACGGGACCGGGGAGACCAGGACGGACGGAGACGAGACCGGAGGGACCAGGACGAGCAGCACAGGAACAGGGCACCTCACTCGGAACACAATCAGAATAACGTTGAGCGATCACTTTATTCTGATCATCTTCGCGAGTACAAACGGTGCGAGGCGAAGAAGCGAGCACCACAGTGGTGTCGGTAGAGGCACGAGGGAAAACATTGGGTGTGTCGCCAACAAGAGGAAGGGGAGAAGGAGAAACGGAAGAAACGGAAGGGAGGGAAGAGGCATCCACAACCTTGAGGATGTGGCTTGCAGGACGGGGAAGGCAAAGGAGTCCACGAGCCCAGTGAAGCCTGGGTTCGATGGACTGCAGCCAGGGATAGCCAAGGATAACGGGTTGGTGGGGAGACTTAATGACATCAAAGGAAAGGTGTTGAGTGTAGTCCCCAAGAACAATCTTGAGGGGTTCCGTCTCAAAAGTGATGGGGCCGGAAGAAAGTGGCTGGCCATCGACACCTTGGACAGGGAGAGGAGTGGATTTGGAAACGAGGGGGACCGAGAAGCGGTCAACAAAGCTCTCGTCGATGAAGTTCCCGGAGGCACCAGAATCGACGAGAAGTTGGCAAGAGAGGGAGCGACCAGAAGGGAGAACAAGAGAAGCGGAGAAAACGGGAGAAGACGAAGAAATCGAAGAAACGCACGAAGAAGGCTCGGAGCAGAGATCAGTGTCGGCAGCATGGTTCGAGCAGATGACCAAGTTCGCAGGTGGTGTGGAGATCGGGAGCTCTGTCAAAGACATCTGGGAGCCAGATGTGCCCTTAGAAGAGGCGGTATTGACAGAGTGCGATCCACCACCGACTACATTGATCATTCCACACATAGCCATGCGTTCGACACTTACCTCATGCTCCTTACCATCGACGCTTGCTTCTGGAGGAAGGGGGGACGGCTCCAGATCTAAGCCTCCACTTAGATCTGGGCCTGGTCGTTTCCCGACTCGAAGTGTTCCTCCTCACCATCATCGTAGACGATGGTTCGGACAACCTTCGAACGGGGACGGGAGCCGGGAGCCTGAGGACGGGAGCCAGGGAAGCGGGAACCAGAGGCGGGAGCACGGGAGCCGGACTTGAGGGGGCAGGACTTGGCGACGTGGCCGGGCTTGCCACAACGGAAGCAGAGGCGCTCCTGGAAGCGGCGATTCTTCTCCTCGGGGGTCAGGCGGCTGACGACGGCGGCGTCGATCTGCATCGGCTCGGAGTAGAGGACCGGAGGCTCCTGGGGCGGGCGGCTGGAAGGACGGGGTGCGGGAGTGGAAGGCCTGGGTGCCGAAGGAAACAGGGCCGGTGTTTCGGAGCTCGTTGTTGAGCTCGATGATGCGTGCGTCGATCTTGAGGCAACGCTCGACGAACGGGACCAAGCGGAGAGGGAGAGGGTCGATGAAGGAGAGACGCTGCTTGATCTCCCTCGACAGGCCACGGCGGAAGGCGGATATCTTGGCTTCGTCGTTCCAGGGAAGGTCGGCGGCAACGCGGAGGAACTCGGAAGCGTAGTCCATGCACGATCGGTTGCCCTGTGCCATGGAGGAAAGGAGCAGCTCGGCAGTATGGGTGCGGTCGGGATCGTCAAACGCTTGGCGAAAGCGTTCCATGAACGAGTCGAACGAGTGCAGGATTTGATCGTTCGACTCGATCAAGGGAGTCGCCCACTGGAGGGCCGGACCAGTGAGCAAACTCAAGACGTAACCCACCTTGACTTGCTCGGACGGGAACCTGGATGCCTGAAGCATCATGAGCAGGCGGCACTGGTTGACGAAGGGGCGGAACTTTGACCTGGTGCCGTCGAACTTGTCCGGGGTCGGCATGTGGGGGAGCTGCGGGGCGGCGGAAAGAGTGTGTGGTCCGGAGGAGGACCAGTTCCTCCTGGAGGGCAACGATTTGGGCCTGGAGTTGGTCCATGTGGGATATGGGGGCGGGGGGGAGAGTGCAGAGAAGACAACAGAGAATAGAAGGATGAGGGCAGCAACGAAGCCTCAGCCAAGCAGGTGGTCAGACAGAGAGAGGGAGTTCGAACAATATGTGAGGACCACGACAAGCAACGACACTGGACGACCAGGTGCTTGGCGAACAACGATAAGCTATATTACGACTTATCAGATAACAACAAGTGTTGTTCGAACTGAAGATACAAAATGGGTGCAAGAAAGGAGGGGCTTTATAGCCAAGAGGGAAACCGAAGGGCGAAAGTGGGCGAGAAGGGTGGAGCGACAAACGAGGGACGAGAAGGGGGTGCGAGGGAGGCGGAGCATCCAGCGAGAGGGGCGAAGCACAGCGCAGTCGGAGGCGAAGTAAGAGTCATCGGCGCCAGCCAATCAGGGAATACACGCCAAGACAAACAAACATGACTCACGGTGCATCACGCGCAGCAGTCCACACGTGTTCCCAACGTGCATGATCATCACAGTGTACTCGGATGATTCGTCGTCCTTGGGGAGCTTAGACACCTTTCGGAACAGTTCTCCGAACTGTTTGTCGTTGGCGATGTTGTCTCGGACAACATCCAGCATCGTGTTGTCGACACTGACAGTCGACTCGTACAGTGACGCCAATTGGTAGTCGGGGCGTCGGGACAGTGCGTCAGGCACCACATTGAGTTTGCCTTTCTGGTATACAACCTCGTAGTTGTACTCGGCGAGGAACTCCATCCATCGCGCTTGGCGTCGGCTCAGGTTCTTCTTGGTGTCGAGGTAACGCAGTGACTGGTGGTCCGTCACAATCTTGAAGGGCTTGGCGGTACCGTGGAGGTACACTCGGAACTTCTGCAGCGCGTAGATGATCGCAAGCTGCTCCTTCTCGTGCACGGGATAGTTGATCTCGTGTTGGGACAGTTTGCGCGACTCGAAGGCAACGGGCCTTCCCTCCTGCATCAAAACAGCTCCCACCGCAAAGTCGGAGGCGTCGGTGTGCACGGAGACATCCGTGTTCGGGTCGAACACAGCGAGGACAGGAGCGTTCGTCAAGGCGTGCTTGAGGGTCTCGAACGCTTGGCGTTGTGGGTGGTCCCACACGAAGGGGCACTCTTTGCGGAGTAGGTCTGTGAGTGGACCGGCAGTGCGCGCCAGATCGGGATGAATCGGCGG
>NW_026516562.1:0-21864 GCF_025602895.1 Polychytrium aggregatum
CCTCCTTCTTCCTTGCCTCCTCACCGTCCGTATGACTTGTCCTATTGAGTTTGTACGGACCGAGGATGGAAAGGAACCTCGTTTGCCAAAGCCGGGGAAAGTCTATCCTTTGTCCCCGGCCGAGGAATCTGCTCTTTCGGAGTATCTGACCAACGCCCTCGCACGTGGTTGGATCTCCAAATCCTCTTCTCCCGTTGGTGCTCCCTGCTTCTTCGTGAAGAAGCCCAATGGTGGTCTTCGCCTTTGCGTCGACTACCGAGGCCTCAATGCCATCACGAAGAAGAACCGCTACCCTCTTCCCCTCTTCCAGGATCTTCTGGATAAACTTTCTTCTGCCCGCGTCTTCTCACACCTTGACCTTCCTGATGCTTACCACTTGGTTCGTGTCAAGAAGGGCGATGAGTGGAAGACTGCTTTTGTTTGCAAATCTGGCTCTTACGAGTACAATGTTATCCCCTTTGGTCTTTCGAATGCCCCCGCTGCTTTTCAGTTTTTTATGAACGACATCTTCTCGGACCTCCTTGGTGTCTGTGTTGTCATTTATCTTGACGACATCCTGATCTTCTCAAAAGATCCCCTGGAGCATGAGGAGC
The DNA here is from genome assembly GCF_025602895.1 of Polychytrium aggregatum. Taxonomy (NCBI): domain Eukaryota; kingdom Fungi; phylum Chytridiomycota; class Chytridiomycetes; order Polychytriales; genus Polychytrium; species Polychytrium aggregatum. The sequence continues at coordinate 594 of NW_026516562.1, forward strand.
ATGTTAAGCTTGTTCTTTCTCGCCTTCGTGAACACTCTCTTAAGGTCAATCCGGCCAAGTGTTCTTTTGACCTTTCTGAAGTTGACTTTCTCGGCATGATCATTTCTGCCGATGGCATTAAAATGGACCCTGCCAAGGTCGAGGCCGTTTCCCTTTGGCCTGTTCCCTCTTCTGCTCGCGACATCCAAGTTTTTATTGGTTTCGCAAACTTTTACCGCCGCTTCGTCAAGGACTTTTCCGCACTTGCTCGTCCTTTGACTTCACTCACCACCAAATCCTCCACCTTCTCTTGGTCTCCCGAGGCCCAAGAGGCTTTTGATTCTCTTAAACGTTCATTCACTTCCGCACCTATTCTTCGTTACTTTGATTTCTCCAAACCCGCTGTCATCGAGCCCGATGCTTCTGACTTTGCTCTGGGTGCCGTCCTTTCCCAGTTTGACCCTGACGGCGCTCTTCACCCCGTTGCTTTTCACTCTCGGCAATTCCGTCCCGCCGAGGTGAATTATGACACCCACGACAAAGAGCTCCTTGCTATTGTCGATTCCTTTACTGCCTGGCGTCATTACTTGATGGCTGCCGACCCCGATCATCCCACTCTTGTTTTCTCTGATCACCAGAACCTCACCCGGTTCACTTCCGCTTCCCAACTTTCTCGCCGCCAGTTCCGGTGGGCCCAATTCCTTTCTGATTTTGCTTTTCGCATTTACCACCGCCCTGGTCGCCTCAACACCAAAGCCGATGCTCTCAGTCGCCGTTCTGACTTTGAGATAAAGCCTGGTGACTCCCTCCACTCCACCAACTTCCTTCAGCTGTTCGAGTCTATTTCTCTCGACAGCATCACCGTTATCGGCTCGAACCCCGATTTTCTTTCCGAGATTCGAGCTGCCACCCTTTCTTGTTCCCTTCTTTCTGACTTCAACGCCAAACGTCTTGATGGCGATTACTCCTTCCGTGACGGTCTCCTTTACTTTAAAGACCTGATCGTTGTCCCTTCCCCCGAGCTCCAGCTCAAAGTGTTTGAGCAACGTCACTGCTCCGCTGCCGCTGGTCACTTTGGTCTTGCCAAGACCGTTGAGCTCATCTCCCGGGACTTTCACTGGCCCCGGCTTCGTAAGTCTGTGCGTCGCTTCATTGCTAATTGTGAAGCGTGCCAGCGAGCCAAGCCGTCCCGTCACTCCCCTTATGGTTTACTTCACCCTCTCCCCGTTCCTTCCGAACGTTGGTGGGACCTGTCGATGGACTTCATCACGGATCTCCCACCTTCGAACGGCTTTGACTCCATCTTCGTGGTTAAGGACCGCCTGTCCAAACAAGCACACTTTGTGCCCACCACGAAGACGGTTACAGGCGAGCAAACCGCCGAACTCTTCCTCTCCCACATCTTCCGCTTGCATGGTTGTCCCCGGTCTATTGTTTCGGACCGAGGAACTCAGTTTACTTCGGCCTTCTGGAGGCGCTTCAATGAGCTTCTGAAGACGAAGATTTCCCTTTCTTCTGCCTTCCACCCCGAGACCGACGGTTCGACCGAGGTTCTCAACCAGGTCATCGAGCAGTATTTGCGTATCCATTGCAATTACCTGCAAGACGACTGGACCCTTCACCTTCCCCTTGCCGAGTTCACTTACAACAACTCGGAAAACACCTCCACTGGCATGACTCCCTTCTTTGCAGTCCATGGCCATCACCCCATTTTTGATCCCTCCATCATCCGTGATCCTTCTGTTGTGCCCTCTGCCGAAGAACGTGTCGACCGACTTCAGACCGTTCTCGAGGATCTCAAGGCCAACCTCCGGGTTGCCCAAGAGTCCTACACTTTGCAGGCCAACAAATCCCGTCTCCCCACTCCCGACATCTCCGTTGGCGACCTCGTTTTTCTTGATCGTCGCCACATCCGCACCCTTCGTCCCTCCAACAAGCTTGATCAGAAAAAGCTTGGCCCCTTTAAAGTTCTTCGCCGCATCAACCCCGTTGCCTTTGAACTTAAACTCCCTTCCACACTCAAAGTCCACCCCGTCTTTCATGTATCCCTCCTTGAACCCCGAACGAAGGACATTGTTCCCGAGTTCACCCAACCCGAACCTCCACCCATTCTTGTTGACTCCCAGGAAGAGTTTGAGGTCGAGACTGTTCTCGATTCTCGGCTCTTCCGTGGTCGCTTACAGTACTTGGTTCAGTGGAAGGGCTATTCCGAGACTGACCGGTCTTGGGAGCCCGCTGCCAATGTTTCCCACGCCACTGATCTTGTTGCTGACTTCCACCTTCGCTATCCCTCAAAGCCGAAGGCGACGCCCGGAGTTCGTCGCTAAGGAAGGGGATGATGTTAGGGATAGCTTCTGCTTGTTCTCCACTTTGACTGCACACTTGGCTATTCTTTTGCCTTTCTGTTTGTTTGTGTGTAGCTTTGCAGTTCCCCTCCGATTTTCCGCCTTTTGCCTGCCATTTCCGCTCCTTCCGCACTTCCGTTTTCCCCGCGCTGCTCCGCTTCCTTTGTCTTCTTCGCACGCGCCGGTTTGTTTGTGCACGCGCCTTGCTGCGATTGGTTGCAATTCGGCTGCCGGTCATGTGTCCCACCACCGGTGACTCATGACCTGCCTGACCGCCCCGATCTCTTGTTCATCTCGCATGCATTTGCCCCAACCTTATACTTGACCAATCCGCTTCTTGGACGTTGAGTCACATTGCTTCGCCTTTGCACGTTTCTCCTGCCAGGTGCTTCGCTTTTGCTTGCGCCTCTCTCGCTTTGGTTCTCTGCCTGTCTCGGTGGTCCTTCTCGGCCCTCGTTCGTGCATCGCCCCCTTCGCCCTGCTCGATCGCCCACTTTTCCCTCCCTTGGCCGCCCTTCGCTGCCAAGTCCGGACTTGTCTATAAATAGCCTGACCCCCGCGATGTGTAGTCGAACCTCAGCGTTCAAAATAGGACTAAATAAAGTGCCTTCTACTTTATTCTCTGAGTGTTCCTCACGTCTCATTTCGAGACAAGTCTTATCTTGAACGGATCTTTGCTTCCCTCGCTCCCTCTCCGAGTCCACTTCGGACTCTACCCTTGCTTTCCCTGAGCTCACTTCGAGCTCACTTCTTCTTTTGCCGTTGAGTCCCCTTTGGACTCTAACATCGCCACAGCGGATGCCCTCGACGTACAGCCAGTCCATGTTGGTGACGGCCTCCCTGAACTTGTCGTTCCGGAGCTCAGAGTTGGCGACCGTCCCGGGGACAAGGACTGGCTGGCGGTGCTGGTTGGGCTGGATCGGCTTGGAGGAGCCTGGCATTCGGCCGGTGGTCAGCATCCTCTTCCATTCGTCGAGCTGGCTGGCCTCGGACATGCGGCCGACACGGCTCTCGGCCTCCCGAACGTTCTTCAAGAGAGCGGCCTTGTACGAGGGAGACGGGGCGGAAACAGGGGCAGAGCCAGGGAGGGAGCCGGAGGACTGGGTCTTGGAACCGGGGGACTGGGTCTTGGGGGTGGCAGTCTTGTTGGCAACAGACTTGCGGAGCTGCTCCGTGGCACGGCTGATTGCCACATTGGACTTGGCGATCTTCTGGACCATGGCCTTGGTGGCAGCATCCATGTTGTCGGCCACGAGTGCCTCGAACAGGATGGACTGCACCCGGTCAGCCTCTCGCTTGAGGATAGCGAGGGCCTCCTCGGGTTTCATCGCAGGGACGGGAGCCTGGGACGGAGGAGGGGTCTTGGCCTTGACGACGGGTCGGGGCGGAAGGACGGGCCTGGCCTTGGGGACAGGGGACGCAGTGCCAACAGCATCAACAGCTCGACGAGCTGGATCGACGGGGTCAGCAGTGGAAGCAGGGGCTGCTCGAGGGGCGCCTTCAGAGGCACCACGGGGGACGGCGCGCTGCTTGTCCATGGTCTTGAGGCCGCACTTGGTGTGGAAGTTCTCCTTGAACTTGTCCGAGAACGCATCCACAAACAGCTTGCGGGACTCCTTGGTGGTGCGGCTCATGTGGGCCCAGAACTGGAAGGCCGACATCTGGCCGGGGCAGGGTCCGTCCTCGAGGGCCTGGGGACACTTGAGCTGGAGCTCGTCCTTGCCGTGCTTGACGACGATCCAGGGATCGGCCGAGGCGAGCTTGCACTTGCGGCACAGGACAGTGCACTGCAGCTTGGCGGTCACGGCCATCCACAGCTGGTTGTTCATCTTGGTGACGTCGATGATCTGGGTTGCAGCCTTCTGATCATCGACGTCGGACGAGGCGTGCCACTTGCGCCAGAACTCGTCGCGCCAAGGAACCGAGACGACGTCGGCACTGGGCTGGACAACAATGTCCATGGCACAGTGGTCTTGGTGGGGAGCGGCGGAGGAGGACACGGGAGCCAGGGACTCGGCAGGGTGGTCTTGGTCGGCACAGGAGGACGAGGGCTCAGCGTCAGGCTCTTGGTCCGGGCTGAGGTCTTCTTCGACATTGATGTCCTCCAGTTCATCAATGTCGACGGCGGCACGGGCGGCAGCGCGGTCCAAGGGCGGGAACGAAAAGTCGGGTTCGGCCGGGAACCTGAACTCGGGCGGGGCCGGGAGCCTGGACTCGGGCACGGACACGGACGGGAACTCGGACTCGGGGAGACGCTCGTCATGCTCCGGCCTGGGGAGCATGGTCATTGCGTCGGGCAAGGACAGGCGACGCTTGGCGGGGGAGGAAGGGGTGGCCACGGGTCGCTCCTTGCGCTTGAAGATCAAGCTGCCGACAGCGATGGTCGAGGCCGGGAGAAGGGACTGCTGGGGTCTGTCCTTGGACATCGCTCAGCAGTGGGGAAGGGGACAGGGAGTGTGGGAGCGAGGGCGGGGAACTGGAGGGGCAGAGCTGGAACAAACACAGAGGTGAAAGCAGTGTGGTGCAGGCCACACGGTGCAGCAAGAGCAATACAGGTGCAGCAGGAGCAGGACAGGTGCAGCAAGAGCAGGACAGGTGCAGCAAGAGCAGGACAGGTGCAGCAAGAGCAGGACAGGTGCAGCAGGAGCAGGATAGGTGCGGCAGGAGCAGAGAACTCGATGTGCGATGAACCTGTGTTTCACGATCCGATCCCGCGTTGGCGATCCGAAACTCGCATTGGCGATGTCAGTCAAGCTGGTCTTCCTCGCTGCCGTATTTATCGTTTCCCAGTCTGCATCGCCGCCAGCGTCAACGATCGTGGGAATCGCCCCAACCAGACTTATCTGCCATCGTGATCGACCATCGTGATCAACGTCACAGTCTGCGCACCGATATCGCACGAATCAGCATCGACGATGACCAATACCCTCCCCATCCATGGCCAAACCTTACGCATCCACGATGCATGGATGATGCAATTCACATCCCATGACACCCCAGACGCAGCTTTCCCACGGCAGATACGCCCTCGGATACCCCAATCTGAGTCGGTTTGGGGGAGATACGAACCCGATGATCGGAGTGTGAGGTCGGAATGGCATGTGGGATGCCCCATCAGACTCATCATCCATGAGACAAGTGCATGGAGATGCCATGATCCATCGCCGAGTCTCAACCCTGGCGAAGACCATTGGTTCATCCACCGTTCATGACAAGTCGATTGCCAATGCACCAGTCATGCATGCGTCATCGTGGATGCACTGTCTGCCCCAAAGCATGGAGTTCCCACGATCCCAAGGTCGAGACTACTCCTCAGAGCACCTTGCGTTGACTAGTCATAGAGTCAGTATGATATGCCATTGTGTCCATCCTCTGGCATACCACTACCCCAACCAATGATGGCAGGGTAAGGTGGCATTATCTCGAAGGCCGATTGCGTCATGCATCGGACTCTGGAAGGCATCAGACGCCGTTGAGCACTATGAACTCGGACTTGGACATGGTACCAGGCATCGCGACATCATTCACTGAACACATGCAGGGAAGGACAGTGATGGTGGCAGTATGTGGCGATGGCAAGAGAGTCACACATATCAATCAAGGGTCAGCATTGGTGTTATTGCAGTTATGTAGTGATATCAGTGATGGAAGAGCGGAGGGTACTCAGCGAGTAGTCAAGACACACTCCCACTCAAACCAAAGGCCAACAGGCAGAGCATGTAGAGGGAGAGTGGACAAGTGCTGCACCCTGAGCCTAAACCCTCTAAGCCTAACCAACTCATGCTAAGCCTGCTGTGATACTGTTGCCAAGATGTGGCAGTGGGGTGGACATGATTGATTTTGTACCATCGGCCAAGGCTTGGAGCCTCCCCGACAGTGTGTTTTTATTGAACCAATACATCGACAACAGAAAGAAAAGTCCAGCCATAATCGCAAGAGTAGAATGGTCAAACAAGAGGGTACTGAAGAAACGTACTGAATAAGTTGAATAGTGAATATCAGACTCAAAGAACGGATCAACAACTGGAGACTCAGACCCGGCTACAGAGTTAGTCGGAAACCCAAGTCTGACAACTGGATCTACACTTGAAACCTCGACTCATGAAAACAAACAACCTCAATAGTGTCTCGAATATACAACAAACCGTCGAGAAGAAAGGAATGATACTGTTCTACATCAGCAGCACTAATCAGCTGCCCCAACAGCCTCGGTAGTTTCCGTAGTATCCTGGTGTCCACTGCCCACAACTCGTTCAAGCCCTTTGAAGGACCTGGTTCCCCCGGGACTGGTCTTCTCAATAAAGTGAGGGAGTAGCTTCTTGTGGCTGCTCAAAATCGGACCAATCACCAACTTCAATTGGTGTTCAGTGAGGTTATGGCCCGGTCGAGCAGCGTGCTTGGAAGTGATTGTCCTGGCAATCTCGTCGGTGTTGGTAGCGTCCTTTCCATTGTCCCTGAACCACTGATAGAATTCCATGGAGAGTGCAGGAAGCATGATGATGAAGTCCTTATGGTCGTAGCCTTCAGATTGAGGTTGGTGGAGAATGAAGGTTGACTCAATGAACTCGGCCACACTATCAGTGCTGGGACCCATATCTTGGATCGCCTTCTCGTTCATGATCGGCGGCCTTGTCCTCAGCAACGAGCCGCCGCTGCTGTACTTGGGGTACCATTGGCACATGAGACAGTGCATCGCATTTTTGTACTCCTGTCGCTCCATAATACTTCCCAGAGTCTCGTCCTTCATAAACACAGGTGCTCCAGGATATTTCTGCTGATAAGCGCGATATTGATCCTGGTTCATGGCAAACTTTGAGCGATAGGGATTGAATACGACTCGTCGATACACTGCATCGTACTTGGTCAAGTGGGCCAGGTCGATGTCTTCAGGGTTGCACATGATCATGAACTTGATCCTGAGTTCCTTTGAACTATGACCCTGGTAGACGTCGCGAAAGCCGACCTCGTCGCCGCCGACAAGGTTCTTGATGCGCATTGTATTCAATGGTCGAGGCCTGTTTCCCTTCCGCTCAAGCTCGGACACATACACAAATCGCGCATTCGAGATCGATGCCACCTCTGGCGTCGCCGTCGAGCTGCTGTTGGAGCTTGTGAACAGGTAGCTGCTGGGCAGCATTTTAGTATAAGCGGAGCCCAGAGTCATTCGAAGAATCTTGATGATCAGGGACTTGCCATTGGATGAATCGCCGATACCGAGGACGAGGAACTGTTCATCATTGGATCCATCCAGCAGGCTGGCAAAGTAGCGCATGTTCCAGTCGAACTGTGCTGGATCCGTAAAGATGGTTCGGATGATGTCGGTGAGGTGGTCCATGGCCTTCAGCACCTCGGCAGTATTTTGATCGTTGAAGTAGGCATTGGACCACAGAGTGAAGTAGTCATTGGGACGGCTTGGACGGAAGGTCATTGTGGTCAAATCCAGAGTCCCGTCCCTGGTGACGTGGATGTACGGGTCCTTGTTGCACTTGCTCATGAACTCGTTATACTTGACCGAGAGACTATTGGAACAACCACCGTTGACCAGGTGCCCGACAAAGCCAGAGTCCACCATTTTCTGCTTCATGCGTTCGAGGTGGCTGACGGTGGCAGTGGCGTGGGGGAGGTCACGTCCTTCTTGGTTGGAGTACCAATCCAGGGCCCTCTTGAACACTTGTTTGAGGTAGTCGAGAATGGTGTTGTTGAGTTCACTGTTCCCAGTGGACCATTCCCAGACGACCCCGTTGAAGTGGTACCAATTGCCAGGGCGCTCGCGATCGTGGATCCAAGTTTCGCCGAACACAAAGACAATAAAATCCAGCAGCTCTGCGTCGCCCGTTGAGTTGGTCAGGTACTCTTTGAAGAGCCGCGCGGCATCAGGGCCGATATCCGAAAGGTACGGAGTGGGGTCTGCGAGGTGGGCCGTGCTTTTGACCTTGTCGTTTTCAGGAACGCCAGAATATTGGTTATGAACATATTGGAAGTTCACTTGTCCAATGAACTGGCTGAAGCTTCTCGATGGTTGGATCTTGAGGAAGCGGTCGATTGGATAACGCCGCATGCCACTCGGATCTTCGCAGTTGCAGTGAGAGCATTTGAATCGGAATCCATCCGCGGTGATAGATCCATGCAAAGCAACACTGGAGCTTTGACAGAAAACGCAGTCACTCTGCAGGACAACGCTAAAACCCATGTGATCCGATTGGGGTCGAAACTCGAGGATCTCCGAGCCGCTGTAGACATTGTTGAGAATATGCTGGACATCAAGCTTCATGGCTTCCATTTGGTGGTCCAGATCGACAGTCGACTCGGACAGCTTGCGATGCCACAAGGCCAGTGAGCTGGCTGATTCGGAGTTCAGGGTCCCGGAGGTGACTGGACAGTGATCCGATTGAACGGTGTACGTCGATTTGGTTTTCAAGTACACCAATGTATGGGTGGAGACGATGTCGTCAAGACCCGGATCTTCGCAAATCGTGCATCCCTTGCTGCGAACAATGAGCTTTCCCGAAGCCAAGAACTCCATCGACAATAGATCGATGGGCTTGATCATGAAAGGAACCGATCGTAGGGCACGAGAGAGTTTGACGTTTTTCTCGTCGCTCAAACAGGCCTTCATGCTGCTCCATTGGACGTTTGTGTGATGACCAGCATCACAACGGACCAATGAGATTGTCCCGCATGCTCTCGCCCTCCGCACCAATCATGAGTCCCCACGTGTTTGTTTGCCCCCATGCATGAGCACGCGCCGTTGCCACCCGCGTCTACTGGTTTCCTGCCTCCCCCACCGCTCGGCACATGTCCCCGGGCTGTGCCAAGCCTCTCTCGCTTGCACACCAGCCACTCTCGCACCCCCTTCTCGCTTCTCTGTGATGCTCCACCCTTCTCGCCCACTTTTGCCCCTCGACCTTCTCCCGGTCTATAAATAGCCCTGCATGTCTGAGCCTATGTTGAACACCAGTTCGAACAAAACTTGTTCTTTGGTGTTCGGGGCTAAAAGCTAATAAAGCTCATACCAAGCACTTGGTCTTCGTCCTTGCGCTTGTTCACTCCTTACACTTTGTTCGAACTCTCTTCTACTGATACCACCTGCTTGGTATCTTCCGCTCCTAGCCCCGCCCCTTTCCTAGTCCTGTCCGAACCTCAAGCACACTTGTGTCTGAGCCCTCTTCGCTCTCCTGTTCTTGAACCTCCTCGCTTTTTTTTTTTTTCCCAGTCCCAGTCCCAGTCCCGCCATGGATCCTGCCCTCGTGGACCGCCTCCGTGCCTTGGAGGCCGAGCTCGCCGAGCTCCGGACAGCTCGCGATGCTCCTGCCGCTGGGTACAGCGTGCAGATGCCGGACCGTTACGACGGTAACCGGCAAGGGTTCCGGGCATTCGTAAATCAGTGCAAACTGTATATACGAATGCAGCCCCACCGGTTCCCTGCTGACCCGATTAAGGTCGGATTCGTCATTAGTCTGCTCACTGGACCGGCTCTCCAGTGGGCGACTCCGATGCTTGAGATGGGTGATCCCCGACTCAACTCTTTTGGCGATTTCCTAGAACGCTTTTCCAAAGTGTTTGACGACCCTGATCGGGCCAGGACTGCCGAGTCAGTGATCACCACACTGTCTCAGGGCAACCGCCCGTGCGCAGTCTATGCATCCGAGTTCCTTCGTATTGCCGCCGATACGACTTGGAACGACGGTGCAAAGATCTCGTTCTTCCGACTTGGCTTGTCGGATGATGTCAGAGACGAACTTTCGCGAGTTCGCCCTCTGCCACGAGATCTGGAGGAGTACATCGAGCTTTGTAACGAGCTCGATGCACGAATCCGCGAGCGCCGTCAAGAGCGCCGAAGCACGCCTGCCCGCTACCGGTCTTCCCAGTTCGCCTTTGGTTCCGCCTCCGCTGCCGTTCCCGCCATCGCTCCCGCGCCCGTCCTCGCTCCGCCGCACCCCTCCTACATTGTTTCCGAGCCCATGCAAGTGGACTCTGCCGTCTCTGGACCCCTGACCGCCGAGGAGAAACAACGCCGCCGCCGCTTTGGACTCTGCCTGTACTGTGGCAAGAAGGGCCACTTGGTACGAAACTGCCCCGTCAAGTTTGGATCTACCAGAGCTACCGGACCGCCCCCTGGACCTCCCGGCCCGAGGATCATCCGCACCATCGTTTACGAAGATGGAGAAGTGCAAGACTTCAGTTCGGGAAACGACCAGGCCCGGTTCTAAGTGAAGGCCTTGAACCGGAGCCGTGCCCACCGCCTTCCGAAAGTGAAGACATTGGTAAGGTGCCTTTGGTAAGTACTGGGGAAGCAGTGATGTGCGGACAGCTTCGCCTTGCCTCTGGACCGGCGGACACTCTCAGCTCTGGCATAGTACCCGTGGCACCTCTGGTGTCACTGGGAACTGCACCTCATCCACAGGTGCAAATACCTGAGCTGTCCTGCCAACCCTCGGCAAAGTTAACTGTCTGTGCTAGCCGCAACCCTGGTGCCGAAGCTGGTACCGAACCAAAGTCTTGTGTTTCGTCTGTTCGTCGTTGCTCGTTGGTTGTTCCCGTCGCTGTTCGTCTTCCTTCTGGTGATTCTCTGTCGTGCGAAGGACTTGTCGATTCTGGTGCCTCTGGCAACTTTATCGACGAGGACTTTGTTGCTCGACACTCTGTCCCCACCTGCTCCAAGGCTTCGCCCTTGGCAGTGGAAGGCGTGGATGGTAAGCCGCTGTCGTCTGGCCCCATCCTCCGCGAGACTGCTCCACTCGAGGTGATTCTCGGGGACGTCTCGCAACGCCTTCGGTTCGATGTGATCAGGTCTCCACATCAACCACTTATCCTTGGCTTTCCTTGGTTGCGCACCGCCGAGCCCAAGATTGTCTGGTCTCGCGGTCTTCTTTGTCTCCCTCCTTCTGTTGATTCCGACCCCTCTCCATGCACTACTTCTCTTTCGTCTTGCTCCACTTCCTCCAATGTCACTCCCCTTCTTGATGATTCCACTCCTTTGATTGATCTAAGCTCCTCTCCTACACTCCCACCTTCGTCTTCCCCTTCTTGTCTTGTTCCTCCCGAACCCCTTCGCTCTTCCCAAACCCCTTCTTCTGTTGTCAGTTCTCTTTCCCTCCTTGATGTACCTCCTCCTGTTGTTTGTTCTTCGGACATTGTTCAGAATAAAGTAACCGTCGAACATTATTCTGACCTTGTCCACGCCCCTCCTCTCAGCTCGGACGCTCCTCTCCGCGTCTGCAGCATTGATTACCGCTCGATGCGCGAGTCTTTGGATGCATGCAGGCATGGAACGCAACCCCTGACCATCTTTCAGGTCCATGTCCTGCCCACTGACGAGCCGAGCACTGCGACTGTCGAAGTGCCTGCGGAGTACAAGGACTTCCTGTCTGTTTTCTCTAAACAGGAAGCTGACTCCTTGCCTCCGCATCGCCCTTACGACTGCCCCATTGACTTGGAGCCGGGCAAGTCGCCAAAGTTCGGGCCTCTGTACTCACTGTCCGAGCCCGAACTTCACGCTCTGCGTGACTATCTCGACGAGAATCTTGCCAAGGGATTCGTTCGTCCTTCGTCGTCCCCAGCAGGCTCACCAATCCTCTTCGTCAAGAAGAAGGACGGCTCACTTCGTCTTTGCGTTGACTACCGCGCACTGAACGGTATCACGGTAAAGAACCGTTACCCTTTACCGCTGATCGGCGAGCTGCTGGACCGACTTCGAGGCGCGAAGGTGTTCACTAAGCTGGACCTTCGTGGAGCCTACAATCTGCTGCGCATCCGCTCCGGGGACGAGTGGAAGACAGCTTTCCGTACTCGATATGGGCACTTCGAGTACTTGGTGATGCCCTTTGGGCTCACCAACGCGCCAGCGACGTTCCAGCACTTCATCAACGACGTCCTGCGCACCGAGTTGGACCAGTTCGCAATTGCGTATCTTGACGATATCTTGATCTACAGTGCTGATCCGTCGCAGCATGTAGAGCACGTCAAGCAGGTCCTCTCGAAGCTCCGAGCTGCAAAGCTGTATTGCAAGCTGGAGAAGTGCGAGTTCTCCAAAACCTCGGTCTCGTTCCTTGGTTTCATGGTCTCGCCCGAGGGCATCGGTATGGAGCGATCCAAGCTCTCTGCGATCTTGGATTGGCCCATACCGCGCAACATCTCGGATCTTCGATCCTTTGTCGGGTTTGCGAACTTCTATCGACGCTTCATCGATGGATACGCAAAGATCGCGGGGCCCATGACTCGGCTCTTCCGGAAGACGCATGGCTTCCAGTGGTCCCGCGAAGCCGATAAAGCATTCAGATCCTTGAAGGATGCCTTCGTTTCGGAGCCCGTTCTGGTGCATCCGGACCCATCCAAGCCGTTCGTCGTAGAGTCAGATGCGTCGGACTTTGCGCTTGGATGCGTGCTCTCCCAGCGGGGTGCTGATGATCGCCTTCATCCTTGCTCGTTCCATTCGCGGACACTCTCGAATGCTGAACGTAACTACAGCATATACGAGAAAGAGCTGTTGGCGATCAAGGAGGCTTTCGAGGCGTGGCGACACTACCTCGAAGGCGCCCAGCATCCCGTTGCCGTTCTGACCGATCACAAGAACTTGGAGTACCTGGCGACGGCTCGCATCCTAAACCAGCGCCATGCACGGTGGTCCCAGTTCTTGTCTCGGTTCGACATCCGCATCCAGTACCGTCCTGGTGCGAGGAACGGCAAGGCCGATGCCCTGTCTCGTCGCTCGGACTACATCCCTTCGTCGGCCTCCGTGTCGAGGGATCCGCCTCTGCTTCTGTAACGTCCACTACTGGGACGTTGGGGCAAGACGGGGAGGGAGGGGGTACAAGACAAGACAGGACGGGGCAGAACAGGGCGGTGCTAGGCTACTCTAGCGGACGGGTGAGCTCGGGGAGCACTTACGTTTATTCACGATAAAACCGAACTCCAGACAAACGGGGGGAACGGGGGCAACCCGCAGGTATACCCTGCGGTGGCCTGCCTGCGGTGCGTGAAAACGCAAAGCGCAGCACAGGTCACGACCCACTGCGCCGCGCAGTACGCGCAGTACGCGCAGCACAGCGTCGGAGATACCATCTCCTACACTCCCACACTTAAGAAGGCTTCCTGCGAGGAGCCCTGCGTGTGCTCTTTATTTGGGGCTCCTCGAGGTGTTTACCGTATTTACTCAGCTCCTCGGGTGCATGGGACAAGTCCTCCAGTGTTTGCCATGTGTTGCCCGAGTGTGGGTAACCAACCCACTTGACATAAAACCGAAGTGACCCATCAGCCACTTTCTTGTGCCTCACGATCCTTTCGACTTCATATTCTTGAGTATAGTATTGTCCGAGGTCGTCTTCCAGTGGTGCGTCGTCCGGGACACCTTCGTCGGCGTCGGGGAACTGTGCTGGACTGCGGGTCGTGTGGCGACGCAGCTTGGACACATGGAAGACAGGATGGAGCTTGCTTCCAGGTGGCAAGTCCAACAGGTAGTTGAGGGGACTGGGTCGGGCCGCTATCTTGAACGGTCCTCGGTACTTGGGCAACAACTTCTTTGACTGGGCTTCGGGGACCTTGATGTTGTCGGCGTCCAGGTAGACAAGGTCTCCAACTTCAAAGGAGACATCCTGGTGTCGGCGGTCGTAGTACTTCGCCATCACTTGTTGCGCATCCGTGAGCGCGTCGGCGATCATCTTGTGTCGGACTTGATGATCTTTGACAAAGGCACTTGGTTTGGGAGGCAATCCAGCCGTGGACTCGGTCAGTGTCAAGGAGGTGGGAACATCAGGCTGGAATCCGTAGAGCGCCTCAAAGGGGCTCAAGCCAGTTGTGCTCGACTTGGCGGTGTTGTATGCAAACTCTGCATGACTCAGCTGTATGTCCCAGTCGTCTTGGCTGGTCGAGGCGTATGTCCTCAGGTATTGCTCGAGGGTGCGGATCGTCCGCTCGGACTGTCCATCCGTTTGTTGGTGGTGCGAGGTTGACATGTTCAGCTTGGTGCCGAGATGGTCGAACAGACTTGTCCAAAACAAGGAGGTGAATCGGGGGTCTCGATCACTGACGATGGACTTTGGGAGGCCGTGGTGCTTGAACACATGCTTGAAGAACAGCAGTGCAAGGTCAGGCGCGGAGCATGTCGTCTGGCACGGCACAAAGTGTGCCATCTTGCTGAACCTGTCGACAAAGACAGCGATTGCATCGTGGTCCAACTTGGTCGTCGGTAGATGCGTGATGAGATCCATGGACATGCTGGTCCAGGGGCGGTCGGGAACAGGCAGGGGTTGCAGCAATCCTTGCTCTCGGGTCGTGCGTGACTTGACCATCTTGCAGGTATGGCAGGACTCGATGTACTTCTCGACGGTGCGCTTCATTCCAGGCCAGTATGCGACTTTGGCCAGTCGGTCGTATGTCTTCTCGACTCCAAAGTGTCCAGCGAGGGGCGAGTCGTGGACCTCTTGGAGCAACTTGGTCTTCAACGACGGAATGTCCGGCACACAGACACGGCTGTCCTTCTTCAGGAGGAGCAGGCCATCACGCACTGTGTACTCGGATGATTCGTCGTCCTTGGGGAGCTTAGACACCTTTCGGAACAGTTCTCCGAACTGTTTGTCGTTGGCGATGTTGTCTCGGACAACATCCAGCATCGTGTTGTCGACACTGACAGTCGACTCGTACAGTGACGCCAATTGGTAGTCGGGGCGTCGGGACAGTGCGTCAGGCACCACATTGAGTTTGCCTTTCTGGTATACAACCTCGTAGTTGTACTCGGCGAGGAACTCCATCCATCGCGCTTGGCGTCGGCTCAGGTTCTTCTTGGTGTCGAGGTAACGCAGTGACTGGTGGTCCGTCACAATCTTGAAGGGCTTGGCGGTACCGTGGAGGTACACTCGGAACTTCTGCAGCGCGTAGATGATCGCAAGCTGCTCCTTCTCGTGCACGGGATAGTTGATCTCGTGTTGGGACAGTTTGCGCGACTCGAAGGCAACGGGCCTTCCCTCCTGCATCAAAACAGCTCCCACCGCAAAGTCGGAGGCGTCGGTGTGCACGGAGACATCCGTGTTCGGGTCGAACACAGCGAGGACAGGAGCGTTCGTCAAGGCGTGCTTGAGGGTCTCGAACGCTTGGCGTTGTGGGTGGTCCCACACGAAGGGGCACTCTTTGCGGAGTAGGTCTGTGAGTGGACCGGCAGTGCGCGCCAGATCGGGGATGAATCGGCGGTAGTAGTTGACGAGACCGAGAAACGACTGCACGTCAGAGACGCATGCGAGCGGCGGCCACTCGACCACAGACTTGACCTTGGCGGGGTCGACTTCGATTCCTCTTCCTGAGACAACGTGTCCCAGGAACGGGACTTGATTCTTGAAGAACTCACACTTGGACAGTTTGGCATACAACTTGTGCTCGCGTAGCTTGGCCAGCACGCGGGCGACATGACCTTCATGGGTCGCTTCATCCTTGCTGTACACAAGGATATCATCCAGGTACACGATGACAGAGTTGTCGAGCTCTTGGCGGAACACATCGTTCATCAGCTGCATGAACGTGGCAGGTGCGTTCGTCAATCCGAACGGCAGCACTAGGAACTCGTACAGTCCGTAGCGAGTCCTGAAGGCGGTCTTGTGGACATCATCCTCGTGGATGCGGATCTGATGGTAGCCTGAGCGGAGGTCTATCTTGCTAAAGACCTTTGCTCCACTCAGACGATCCATCAACTCGTCGATCCTGGGCAACGGGTAGGTGTTCTTGATGGTCTGTTTGTTTAGTGCGCGATAGTCGACGCACATCCTGAGATCACCTTCTTTCTTCTTGACAAAGAGCACTGGTGCACCATACGGTGACTGGCTCGGGCGGATGAACCCATGGGCGAGGAGGTCATCCAACTGGCGCTTGAGTTCGTCCATCTCCGTCAGCGACAGTTGGTACGTCGGTCTTGACGGAGGCGACGAGCCTGGTTCGATGTCGATGCGATGATCGACGGTGCGTTGGGGTGGCAGGCATTGTGGCAACTGGTCGGGGAATACGTCCTTGTACTCGTCGAGCAGCTTGGTCACCACAGGCGGGGGACCGGGACCGGCTTGGTCGGTGTCGTCGACCTCACGCACGACACAGAGGAACGACGTGTCCTTCTTGATCAGCCTCTTGAATTGCATGGCTGAGAGGAGAGGTGGCATGTTGGGTGAGGCCATGCCCTGCAGGACAATGTCAGGGCCAACACGGACAGTGCGGCCTTTCCAGTCGACGACTGGAGTCGGCTCGGCACGAGCAAGCCAGCTCATGCCGAGGATGGCATCGAACTTGGTGTCGATCACTTGGAACAACAGGACAGGATGGTACTTGGGATGGAGGGCCACTCGCAGGACCACTTGGTGTGTGCACTGCTGCACACGATCGTCTGCAAGCGCCACACTCATCGGCGACTTCTTCTTGGTTGCATGTATGTTGAGCTCCTGGAGCAAGCGTCTGCTGACAAAGTTGCAGCTTGCTCCAGAGTCCACCATCATTCGGACGGTGTGACCTTGGACGGTGGCAGGGAGGTACAGCAGGGACTCTTCATGGTCCTCCTGCACAGCCTCCTGCACCATGACTTGACTTGGGGGAACGGGCGACACTTGGTCTTGGTTGGCTTCATCACGGCCACTCGGACATTTTGGATAGGGTTCGGCCATTGCGGGGGCCTGCGGCGTCAGCACGCCATTGCACACGACGTCCACGGCTTGCGGACACATGTCGGAAGCATCCGACACACACGACTTGACAGGGGTGAGGGCACAGGCGGTCCTGTCCCTCAAGGGTTCTTGATTTTCTTTTTTGTTTTGGTTTTCAATTTTGGTTTTCTCTTCACGTTCGTGGAGAGGCAGGCGGCTTGCGCCACCATGCACCTCTCGCACGACGCACAACACTTGGTTTGTTTCTCCTTCGGGGGAGGGGGCGAGGTGAACTTCCTCTGGAGACGCGTGGACTGCATTGAGCAATCCACGGCGTTGGTCTCCTACTAGGGCTCCAGAGCCACCTAGTAGGGTCGGCCGTTTCCCGACTTCATGGGGCACTCCTTGGCCTGGTGTCCCGGTCGGTGACAGAAGAAGCAGGAACCATGGCGGAGGTCCTCCTGCTTCTGTCTGTCCTTGGGGGAGACAGTGGCAGCTTGCTGGAACCGGGAGCGGGGAGGGCCACGAGCCTCCATGGCGTTGACGTCAACGTCCATGGGCTCAGGCATGGGTCTTGCGGGCGGGGCCGGGCGAGGCGGACGGGCTGGGACGTGATGAGACCGATGGCCGCCTGCCAGCTGCGGGTAGAACTGGCGGCCATGGTACTGGACGTTGTCGAGGTTCTCGGCAACGTCCATCATCACGTCCAGGGACTTGCGGGCATCAGGGTTGCTGGCGATGTACTCTCTGATCTTGGGCTTGAGGCCCTTCTGGAAGAGGTACATCGCATCAGCAGAGCCCAGCTCCTCAATCTGGGAGGAGAGGTCTTCAAACTCCTCGATGTAGCGGGTCACAGAACCACGCTGCACGAGAGAGTATAGCTTGTCACGGGCAATGAGTTCAGCATTGGGGCTGCCGAAGCGGCGACGGAGGCGGTCCTTGAAGTCGTCAAACACACCTTCGCTCTGCTCGTCGAACCCTTGGCGGCGGTACCAACGGTACGCCTGGTCCTTTAAGCAGAGCTTGGCGGCGACGATGTGGTGGGTGGGGGCGACTTGGGCAGCATCGAGGTAGTCCTCGAGTTGCTGCAGCCAGTCCTCCACCGAGGAGGAGCGGCTCTTCCCAGTAAACACTGGGGCACGGAAGGTCTTGAGGAAGGCTTCCGGAAGTGGGCGGGGGTTGCTCATGGCAGGGGCAGGCTCCAGGGACAGAGAGGAGAGTCGGTCGGCAAGAGAGGCGGGATCCAGCTTGAGGATCTAGAAAGAGGACAAACAGGACGAAAACAAGACGAGGATTTCCGATGCTACCATGTAACGTCCACTACTGGGACGTTGGGGCAAGACGGGGAGGGAGGGGGTACAAGACAAGACAGGACGGGGCAGAACAGGGCGGTGCTAGGCTACTCTAGCGGACGGGTGAGCTCGGGGAGCACTTACGTTTATTCACGATAAAACCGAACTCCAGACAAACGGGGGGAACGGGGGCAACCCGCAGGTATACCCTGCGGTGGCCTGCCTGCGGTGCGTGAAAACGCAAAGCGCAGCACAGGTCACGACCCACTGCGCCGCGCAGTACGCGCAGTACGCGCAGCACAGCGTCGGAGATACCATCTCCTACAGCTTCTCGATCCTGCCGCGGTGATACGCGTGCTCCGAAGCAGAGACGCCCGCTCTTCGGTTGCAAGTCGCAGTGACCCTGTGGATTTGCTGCAGCTCATAGCCGAAGAGCAGGCTCGGGATCCCGGTCTAGACAAATACCGTCGTGACCCGAAGTTCGTCTGGAATGGCCAGTACCTCACCTTCCAGAACAGGATTGTGGTCCCAGAGTCGTGCCGAGTTCCGGCGCTCAAGTCGTGCCATGACCCAGTCGCTGTGGGTCATCCAGGCATCCGACGGACTCTGGCTCTGGTATCGCGACAGTTTTGGTGGCAAACCTATCGGAAAGATGTCAAAGAGTACGTCTCGACGTGCGACACCTGTGCACGCTCGAAAGCTCCGCGACACAAGCCGTTTGGGTTCCTGTTGCCACTCCAGACAGCCGATCGACCCTGGGGGACACTGACCATGGACTTTATCACTGATCTGCCAAAGTCCAAGGGTCACACCTGCATCTTTGTGGTGGTATGCAGCCTCACAAAGATGGCACACTTTATGTCCTGGCGTTCACTGCCGTCGGCGGAGGAGACTGCGTCACTGTTCCTCGACAATGTCTTTCGTCTCCATGGCCTCCCCGACACAGTGGTTTCAGACCGAGGAAGTCAGTTCACCTCTCGGTTCTGGAAGGCACTCTGCACGCAGCTCGGGATCCAAACCAGTCTGTCCACGGCCTTCCATCCCCAGACCGATGGACAGACTGAGAGGGTCAACCAGGTCATCAACCAATACCTGCGCTGTTACACGTCGTATCAGCAAGATGACTGGTCCGAGCTGCTGCCGTTGGCCGAGTTCTCTTACAATAACCTCGAGAACTCGTCAACACATGCCTCGCCATTCTTGGCAACCTATGGGTTCCACCCAAGGTTCGAAGTCCCCGTAGTCGCTGGCGGCCCTGATGTTCCCTCTGCCACGGAGAGGGTTGAACATCTCCAGCGGAACCTGGCACTGTTGAAGGAGAATCTTGAGAAGGCAAAGTCTGACTACAAGCACTTCTCAGATCTCCGGAGGTCTGTCAAGACTGGACAACGGGGCAAGCAGGGAAGTGCGCAAGAGTCCTAATGCAAGACTCGAACGTAGGGAGAGGAGCAGGGACTGGACTGGGACACAGAGTGTCAAGTGTAAAGCCAAAGTTTTATTCTAGATCCAAGGCTTAGGATGCTTAAAATACAAAGTGGCAAGACGAAGGCAAAAGACAGAGGCTGGTCGGAGGACTATTTATGCGAGCGCCAAGGATCGGCGCTGCAGAGCGAGGGGGCAGGAGCGAAGCAGCGGCGGGGAGGGCGAAGCAGCGAGCGAAGCAGGTGGCGGCCGTGACTCGGGATCCGTGAGTCAGCGGGCGTCAGTGGCGGCGGCATGGCGGCGCCAAGGCGTCAGGCGGCGTCGAGGCGGCGTCGTGGGCGTAACCCATGACCAACAGCAAGGAAGCGGGAACGGAACACAGACAGCGCGCGTGCTGGCGGTAAGACAACAAGGCAGCACAGCGCGGGAACAAACAAACAGAAGGAAGGGAAAGCACTAAGGCAGGCAAACAGAAAGGAAAGGGCAAGGGTAAAGGAAGGAAGAGGGCAAAGGCAGAGGGTGTTCATGACACTACCCCCCTCTCAAGGCCCGAGCTCCGAGAGGGCCAGGCTTCGAGGGATGAGAGGAGTGGTAGGCAGTGACAGGCTCCGGACAATGTGCAAGATTGCTGGCGGGCTCCCAGGTGCAATCCATCACCGTGTAGCCACGCCAGTGCACAAGATACTGGAGCTTACCTCGGAACAGCCTGGAGTCTGTCAAGACTGGACAACGGGGCAAGCAGGGAAGTGCGCAAGAGTCCTAATGCAAGACTCGAACGTAGGGAGAGGAGCGGGGACTGGACTGGGACACAGAGTGTCAAGTGTGAAGCCAAAGTTTTATTCTAGATCCAAGGCTTAGGATACTAAAAATACAAAGTGGCAAGACGAAGGCAAAAGACAGAGGCTGGTCGGAGGGCTATTTATGCGAGCGCCAAGGATCGACGCTGCAGAGCGAGGGGGCAGGAGCGAAGCAGCGGCGGGGAGGGCGAAGCAGCGAGCGAAGCAGGTGGCGGCCGTGACTCGGGATCCGTGAGTCAGCGGGCGTCAGTGGCGGCGGCTTGGCGGCGCCAAGGCGTCAGGCGGCGTCGAGGCGGCGTCGTGGGCGTAACCCATGACCAACAGCAAGGGAGCGGGAACGGAACACAGGCAGCGCGCGTGCTTGCGGTAAGACAACAAGGCAGCACAGCGCGGGAAACAAACAAACAGAAGGAAGGGAAGCACTAAGACAGGCAAACAGAAAGGAAAGGGCAAGGGTAAAGGAAGGGAGTGGGCAAAGGCAGAGGGTGTTCATGACACTACCCCCCTCTCAAGGCCCGAGCTCCGAGAGGGCCAGGCTTCGAGGGATGAGAGGAGTGGTAGGCAGCGACAGGCTCCGGACAATGTGCAAGATTGCTGGCGGGCTCCCAGGTGCAATCCATCACCGTGTAGCCACGCCAGTGCACAAGATACTGGAGCTTACCTCGGAACAGCCTGGAGTCCAGGATCTGTTCGACTTCCCATTCGTCGTGGCCGTCGACTTGGATGGGTGGAGGGGGCGGGATCGTTCGACCTGGGATCTTGTCGTCGGCGGCAGGCTCGAGCAGGGAGACGTGGAAGACAGGATGAATGCGCATGGACGAGGACAA
>NW_026516563.1:0-21800 GCF_025602895.1 Polychytrium aggregatum
GGTGCCACAGGAACGCATGCCTGGCGCTCGCACAGGGGTCGAGTCGAGTCGACCGCCCAGTCTCGCCGTTGTGTTGCACTGGCACAGGTCGCAAGATCAGTCTGTCCCATCCTGCCGCCCTTCGCTCCGGCTTGAACAATAGTTTCCCCCAAAGCCGCTCCGTGACAATGCTCCAGCCGCAAGCACACTCGCTGCATCGTGCTTTCGAGAAAGTAGCGGATGTCTCACGTGCGGTGCTCGACTCGTCGATTGTGTATCCGCGCTTGGTCTTGCACCTGGGATGCCTGTTGCCTGCGACCTCCGGACAATCCTCGGTCTCTCCTCAACGGCCGCGTCCTTTGGAACCGGCCTGTGCCGCCATCGATCCATCTCCCAATCATCCAGACCGAGCCAGTGTCCTGATTCGTCAAAGTTGACAAACAATGGACAGCTGAATGACCTTGCTGCCATTGCCGTTCAGACGTGAGACCAGCAAGCGCAGCCTCTTTCTCTCGATTTCTGCGTTGACTCGCACTCGCCTACAGCTCGGCCCAAGGAAGCAAGGTGCTCCTTAGCAATCGGTTGCTTGATTCCTCTTGTGCCTCGGCCAAACCCCGCTCGAGAGCCACTCGCTTTCCATCAATCCGGTGTAGCGCGCGCACTCTGGGCTGATAGTCTCTCAAGAAATACCGAACGGAGGTCGATAGCTTGTTGGCTTGGTTGAACGCATCCCCTTCCTCTAACCACCTCTCATCCCCAGCGATATGGCGACCAAGGTAGGGCCGTCGCGGTTTCCCACGCATTCATTCGAGCGACGCCGTTGCCCACACGCAACTTCTATATCCTGCCCGCTCGACTAACGCCACATCAACTCATTCACCATCCCTCTGCCCACTTGCTCTTCCGCCTGATGCCATCGACCCAACGTGGCCTTGGGATATAACATCGACAACCCTCATATACTCTCAACACATCAACCGCTCGTGTGCTCATCATTCACCGCCTTTTCTCACACGCGCATATTCATCTGCACGTTGGTGGTGCTTTCTCACGCGCCATTCGCCGTCGGTCTATTGCTGGGTCACTCGGGCCACGGTGTCTTGCGCACACCACATCTCCTTCGCCGTGTATGGTCATTGTTCTGGCTCCATATCCTTCCATGTGTACCAGAAAAAGGACACGGAGAAGTTCCTGTTGGACTTGGCTGTGCTTGTCGCAGCTCTGCCCATCAACACCAACAAAACTCTCTTCAAGGCTTTCACAAACACCTTTACGGGCGAGGACGCCATCAGCACCATACTTTCGCTGCCAGCTCTTGGCCTCAAGAGCAAGGATGCCGCTGTTGAACGCATGGATGCGTATTTGGAAGCCCGTCTGCTCATCAATGTCGAAAAGCCCTTCGAGGACACCTTTCGCTCGAAATACATCTACGCCGTCTCGTACAAGGGCGAGGAAATCCTCAAGGACGTCAAAATGGGGAAGCTCACCCATGAATCTCTCGAGTCGTCGCACCTGCACGGCTTTACCATCCAGTCTAAGCTGGCCTACATCGACCGGACGGCGAGCGGCAAAATTAGCCTGGGCTTCAACATGGCCGAGGTGCTCTTCAAGCGCTTCTGCGGCAAAGAGCCCAACATCACCGAGAAGAGCGAGCGCACCGGACCCATCTACCCCGGTGAGAGCCCCAGTAAGACTCCGAGCTCGGTCAATCTCGGCGACATAGACGGCGTCGCCAGCGCCATCCAGCTCAAGAACCGCTCCCATCTGCGAGAAAAGATCCCCATGTCCTTCAGTGGCCACCAGGCCGTGACGTGGTTCTTGGATTCCACTTCCATCCTCACTCGCGCCGAGGGAATCGTCATTGGCTCGCACTATCTGTCGCTGGGCTGGATTCAGTCGGCCGGGGACTCGGGCGAGAAGACCCTTGTGGATTCAAAGCATGCCCTCTATCAGTTTACTCCTGTTGCCATGGGGCTCGCCGGATGGCCGGTTTCCTTTGTCGAGGAGGCCATGCGGCAGATGGATAAGCAAGGGCTCCGCAAGAGAGGATTGGCCCGAGGCGCCGACGAGCCTCCTCCTGGCACCAGTCTCATTTCCAAGGACAACCTCGAAAAGTTTGAGCGCATCCTGCGCAAGTCCCAAGAGATGCTCGACGGCGACTCGACTCGAGATTCAACGGCTTCCTCCGTCGTGGCTGCCTCGACTCGAGTCTCGACGGCCGTCAGCCATAAGCCAAGCGTCAAGCGAGTCTCTGGCCTCGGAGCCGACTTTGATGAAATGATGGCCGGACCACCCACCGAGGAATCCGGCGTCCGACCATCAATTGCAAATAACAACGCTTCCACGACCCGACACCGGGCCCACACCTCATCCGAGGCCAAGCCGTCTACTGCTGCCGGTGGCCGGGCTGAATCGTCCCGAGTCAGTACTGTCCTCTCGCCGACTGCACAGAAGGCCAAGACCGGTCCGCTGGCCGAGCAGTTTGCCAAGGAATCCAATTCCAATCGGCTCACCACCATCATCGAGAACCAGGATCTTGCCGATGCCTTCCAAAAGTTCCTGTGTTCGACCTTTTGCGAGGAGAACTTTTTGTTCTGGGTGGATGCTGACCGATTCAGAAAGATGTATGGTGCACCCCTGGCTGGAGCCGATCCATCAGTGCCCGTCAAGCCCCAAGATATCATCCTGAACCACCACAAGCTCAAGGAAATCAGCCACGTTTACCTCATACCTCACGCCCTTGCCCTCTACCAGAAGTACATTGCCCGCGATTCGCCCTTTGAGGTCAACATCGGATCCAACCTGCGCCGACAGATCTGTGCCATCATCGAGAGCCTCGGTGACTCGCTCAAGCTCATCGACATCAACACGCTGAAGCAGCCCACGCCCGTCGACCCGATGGAGGTGATTCTGGCCCCACACACCCCAAGCGACTTTCCCGCGACTACCGACGGATTCTCGGCCACCATGTTCGACGGCATCCAGACCCACCTGTTCCGTCTCATGTCGACCGACTCGACCCCAAAGTTCACCAAGACAGAGATCTATCAAGAGCTGTTCTGGTCGTATGTCTCACAGGGTCTGATCGCCCCGAGGGTCGCTGCTCCGAATCTGACCATCGAGCGGCGCCGCTCGAGCACCATCCAGACGCGACCCATCAGCCAAATAGTACAGCCGACACAAGCCCCTGTTCTGAAGGAGGAATCCGAAACCTACGAGATGGCTGTGCCCATCGCAGGTTCGAGAAAAACCAGTCTCAAGATCTCCGATCCCGATCTCCGACCCAAGAACAGCACGAAAAAGGCGTCCGGGTCCGGCGAGGAGAATGGCCATCGTCGACGGAGCAGCATTGCAAACATCAACGAAGCCGTCCAGAAGTCCGGTGCCTTGTGAGCCGTGGCGATGTGCTCTGGTCCAGAAGTTGCAGAGGGTCTGTTTCTACTGTGACCATCCGGGCCGTCTGCTGGCGAGAGCATCCCGCTCTTGATATTGTTGGGGTGGGGGCGAAGGCACTTCAGCGACGATTGGCAACACAAGATGCGCAATCGATCGGATGCATCTCCACTTTGAATATGCGAGCTCGAACCGCCACAGCAAATCTACCCCCCGAGTTAGCCGCCTGTCTGTCCGGTGACTGCATGCTTTTCTTTGCCGTTCCCGGTACATGCCCAAAATGACACTCTCTCTTGTCGATCTGCCCATCTTTCTCATGCCGCCGCGGATATTCTTTGCACATTCCGTTTCGTCTCACTCCGTTTCGTTTCATTTCGTTTCGCTTCGTCTCTGCCTCCTGAATTGCTCACGCTGCTGGTGGTCTCCATTCTGTTGACTTTTGATTTCATTTCGCGGGGGTTATCGTGATTATCTTGTCCATGTTTTGCGGAATGCTGGGAGCAATATAGAATAAAAACAGCGATACAACCGATGGCGATGATGGCGAATGACCGCGATGGCGGCAACGCCGTTGAAGAACCAAGTGCTGGAGCCACTCTGCTGACGGACCCTGCATACTTGAGCCTTCGCCCGCCGTCCGCCACACTCATCCGCCACACCCACCCATCACCACCGATATCCGCATCGCCATGGCTGATACACTTTACACTTTATTCAGAAAAAAAAAAAAAAACGGGACAACACGGCCGTTTCCATGAACATGTAGTATGTGTTGTGCTCGCGTCAAGCAAAGCCACAAGAAATAAAACAGATCACTTTGGCAGCCTCCGAGTGAACACCACCGGTCGCTCTCCGGTCTCCACAATTGACCTGCACCCTGGCCTCGGAGTGCCAGCGGTGAATGGTGCTCTTGGACACACTGGCGAATGGTCATGGCCAGCACGCGATAGCATTGGGTAACAAAGTATTCGATGAATGGTCAAAAACACGGGCGTCCCGTTTTTAATTGGATTGACTATAAGTGACCAATGTGTGTGTATTCAGGATACAAAGAGGCAACGCCTCAATAACAGGATATCCCCCCACTACCTTTTCATTTCGTTTCTGGTCGCTGTTGTTCAGACGGCCGTCTTCCCCTCGCTTTGGGTTGTTTGTGTGCGATCTGTGTTGGGGGAGGCTGGATGGTGCTCTCCATTGAGAATGCGCGGTCAGATCACTTCGCCGCGCTGCAGAATGCGATACTGTGGAGTTGGGTTTGAGGCCGGAGGGGCGCTGGGAGCAGATGCGCTCGGCCCTTTATCTCGCTTGCGGGGCTTTCCGGAGCCTGTCTGGCTGCTGCGGTGGCTGGGCTTATCGCGGTGGCTGTTTCGAGCTGCAGGCTTGGTACCGATCCGCGACTGAGAGGAGCTACTTCGCCTCGAGGGCCCGGCAGACTCCAGAGTGCTATAGTCCATCTCCTCGTCTTCGTCCTCGTCTTCTTCGCTTTCGAGCAGGATGGGCTGCGGCTCCTTGTGCTTTTTCTTGGCGAGCAAATGCTGGTTGTTTGGCTTGCCGCCTGCAGTTGGGCTCGCAGCACGTTGGGCGTGCTGGGGGAGCTGGAGGCCGGCTGCGGGCTGCTCCGAGGTCGGCGAGGCGATGCCAAGCAGTGCCTTGAGATAGTCAACCGGCTGAGGGTCCGGCGTGGGTTCAGTTTGTGTCTCGAGACGGAGCTTGACGGATGCACTGGACGACTTCTTGCGGAGGATCGAGGATGTGGTTGTTGAAAACTCTCGAGATTGCCGGCGGACAGGGACCTGACTGGGCTCGAGCTTTTGCAGTTCAGAGTCTGCGCTGGGCTCATCCAAGCTGTCAAGTCGACCGCCAGTTGAGAAACTACTCAGCAGGTCCGTTCCCGTCAGTGGGTCCGCTTGGGAAACCACCCCGGCCGAATTGATTGTGTGAGCAGGCTGCAGACGATTGGAATATGAATCGGCACTCGGCGGTGCTGTGAACTGAGTCAAATCCAGAGCACGGTGCCTTGGAGCAGACGCCTCGGGCGCTTGCTCGTAAAGCGAGCTGTAAGCCTGGTTGCTCTGGACCGGGGGCTGCCCGCCCGTCAACAGGTTGATAAAGTCTGTGCCAGTCTGCGTTGTGTGGACATGCAGCTTGTTCGGGGTTGTTGGACTGACGTTTCGGTGACCAGAGAGCGGGGGCTCGACAGGCTTGGGAGCACCGGTGCCGACGAGGAGCGAGAGCAAGTCGCTCTTATGTTGCTGAAGGCGATTGGGGGGATTCCATACCTGGCCAGCGGACGAAATCGCATCTGACTGGGGAGAGGAAAACAAGTTTGTGATGCTGGAAGCGTTTGTGCCGGGGTGGGCCAGGGGTACTTGCTCACCGGTGCCCACGGGGATCTGTACCGGCGGTGCGATGCGGAAGGGAATAGGCGGACCGGCAGCCTCAAATGATGCCGGCGCGACAGCAGCGGGCCACTGGGCTGGTACGCTCGCAGCGGGAGGTTCGCTCGGGTTGATCACAAGGTGCTCGTTGGGGATGGCATAGGGCATGTTTGCAAGAGGGAACTGAACCAACGGCGGTGCGGGTGCCTTAGTGGTGAGGATTGAAAGTAAATCAAGTTTCGGGTCGATCAGGGTATGGTCCGCCGAGGGCGGCAGCATCATGCCTGGCTGCGGGAAAGCAGGTGGGTAGATGCCGCCATCGGTGTGGATGCCCATCATACTGCCGCCAGCGTGGCTCGGTCGGGCAGGTCGTGTCGAGTCGGTATTGCCTGTCAAGATGGTCAGCAACTCCGACTTGTGATGCGAATTGAATGGAGCAGGAACGGGCTTCGACGATATGCTCTCGAGTGGCGCGGGCGGCGCAGGGACGGGCCAGCCCTGGCGTTGGGGCTCAGTCGATATTTGAAGCGGAGGAGGGCCTCCAAGGAAGGGCATGGGCATAGCCAAGCCAAAGTCTGGAGTGGACATGGGCAGAGTAGGTGGAGCAACCGCCCCGGGCAGGCCTGCGGACGGTGCAGGTTGTGGCGGCCATGGCAGTGAAGTAACCGATGGAAGTGCTGGTGCGGCGACTGGCATTGTCCCTGGCAGGGTACTAGGAGCAGGCGCGGCAGAAGCTGGCAGCGCAGAGCCAAGTGCCGAGAAAGAAAACGGGTCGAGACGTTGCGAGAACAAGGACTCGACTGAAATGGAGATGCCCTCGGGTTGAGCGGCGGATGTACCCGGCTGCTGCTGCTGCTGGTGCTGCTGCTGTGGCGGCAGTGGCGGTTTGAGAGCCTCTGCCGCGCCAATACCGATCAGGGCCTTGAGCGAGTTTGTGGCTGCCTCGTTGGAGCCGGAGCCCGGTGTTTTGACAGGAGAGACTCCGTTTGGCTGGATATCGCGCACATCTGGCTGAAGCTGAAGAGTGGTTGCGGGCTGGGGCTTGCCCTTGCCTTTGCCGCCTTTGGTTGGTGTTTTGAGGCCGCGCACATCGATCTCGGTGGCATTCTGGATAAGCATCTCCTGATCGAGACGCGAGACCAACTTGGAGGCGGATTTCCCGGACTGGTCCGGCTTGAGGGGAGTGGTTGGTGGAGGCTTCTTTGGGACAGGCGTCGCTCGCTTGCTGACCTCGACATCGGAGGTCACCTGGTAGTGCGCGACGCTCAAATCCAGATCGCTTTCCCACTCACTGGTACTCTTGTAGTCCTTGGAGGCCAGGGCCTTGCGCGAGGCAGACTTTTTGCTCTGCTTGTGCTTTGCCATCCAGCTTTTGATTGCACCCACAAAAGCGGTGACCATGTAAAACTTGTGCTTGCTGATGGATCCTATTGCGTCGCTCTGGAAGCCCTCGGGATCCTTGCTCCAGCCCGAAAGCGAATTGAGGGGGTGCCATTTGATATCCTGAAAAGCGAATCGCACAGTTGGCATTAGTTATGCGGACGTGGACGTGGACGTGGATGTGCAGTGACATCGTAGGGGGGGGGATATGTGCCAACGATCAGACAGCCATTGCTTACCCCGATCTCTTTCCGGGTCTGTGTCTCAAACACTGTGTTTTCGGGAATACCGGTGATGATGTACAGCCGAATCCGCTGCTCCTTCATCGTCCGTTCAACGTAGTCGGACTCTTTCAAGAACGCTGAGATGTCAAACCCTGTTTCCTCCATGACCTGGAACCACAGAGCAGGATATGCATCAGCCAGTGCCCCGGAGACGTTTAGAACCGAGCAGTGATGCTCAGCGAATGCTTACACGATCGATGAGCCATCTACCACCCATCGAGTATTCGTCACCCAGATGTCTATGAGCGGACTGACTCCACCCGGCTTTACCTCTCGGACGGCGCAGGAAGTCAGAGGCTCATCCTTGTTGATCTTGCCCTTGGGGAAACCCCATCCGGATCCGGCTTTCCATCCCTTGACGAGGAGGACCTTGAGGACCGAGATTTGGAAAGCGGGAGAAGTGAGTCACAAATGAGAAAGCGAAACAAGGGCTGCAAGATCAGCGCGGAACGACACCGCCGCTTCGGTATCAAGCGATCACCGCAACGACAGCAGGCCACAGTAAAGAGGTTCCCGTTCACAATCACCGGGACTGATACCGATGGCGTGGAGAAGGGAGCTACATAGATCTTGCTCTTGGATGGGATCCTGATGCAGCCTTGCCTACCTTATCCATCTTGGTGTTGAGGATGATGGCGCCGCAGACGGGCACCCTGACCTTGTACTCGATGAAGTTGGCAAAGGCGGTTTCGTGGTCGTGAGCCCATTCGTGCAGCAGCGGACAGTATTGGAAGAACCTCGAGGAAAAGTTCTTGAGGGAGTACGATGGGAGCTTTGGATTCTCTTCACGGACAAAGTCCTCGTAGAACCAGTGCGCCTGTTCGATCTGGAAGCAGATACGCTCGACAGACTTGAGCTCCTCTTCTGGTATGTTGATGATGAAGCGGCTGGAGAGGTGGCGTTGGTGGTCAGAGCAACGGTCAAACGGAGAAGCGCAGGTTGGGAAGGCCGGACAGCCCAAAGAGGCGAGACGAAGGGATCGCCGATCGCCAGGGGACTCCAGCAGCGACTCAAGACCGATCAGGCCAGCAAAGATACGCATCAAGGACAATGCAGGGGCTCGATTTAGAGCGTCTTGGTGGCGACAAGAGCCGTCGACCCGATGGGTGGATGGATGGATGGGGGTGGGCTGCACCTCTGCAAGTCGTCCAAGACCTCTTCGAATGACATGCGCTTGAACGTCATCGTGTTCTGGCTGCGATGCAGAAATCGGCTGGAAGATGATGCTCTGCTCAGACAGACACGGACAGAGTGCTGATGTGCAAGTGGGCTCGAGGCTGGGGAGGCGATGCGGCGGGATGAGACGGGGCAGGACGAGATGGGATAGATGGAATAGATGGGATCGCCGAGGCGGAATGCGTTGGGCTGGAGCAAAGGGAAGCCGGGGTGTTCTCGGCGGAGAACGAGGGCACGCGAGAGCACAGCGAGAGCGCGGCGAGAGCTCCGTCCAAAACGGGCGCTGTTGGTGCGTTGGCGTTTCGTTCCATCTTCCAGGCCGATCTCCCACAGACCAGGTACGTTCGGCTGACGCCTGATAGACCCCGACAGGCTCTCGAAAGGCTTTTTGGCAGGCTCTCGGCAGGCTGGGACCCACACACGGCCCCCGACCTGGCCTCGACCTTGCGGGGCCATTGCCGACCCGAATTTCGATTTCAGGCCCTGTCTTGATCCCGCAATCCCCCCGATTGACCCCCTGCTTTCCCGTTTGCCGGCTGCTGGTGCTTGCCATCGCCATGCCATCGCCATGCCATCGCCGTGCCAGCCCCTCCAGAACCGCAGCGCCGATATGACCATCACCGACCTGCAGCTCCAGTCCGCCGTGAACTTCCTCGGCGGGTCGATCATGGTTCTGATCATCATCTATCACTTCCTCCAAGCCAACGCTGCCAAGCCCTCCTCGCACCCCAAGTCGTCCTAGAATCCCCGACATTCGAGCGAGGGGTGGGCCTGCTGTGTCTTTCCTCAGCCAGTCCAGCCAGCTCAGTCCGCTCCAGCTCATCCCCGGTGGAGCAACCCATAATAGTCTGCCCTGGCAACGCCGATATGACAACCGGGCTTGCCGGATTGGCGAGATTCACAGGCTGAGAATCTGGATGTCTGGCCAGCGGGTCACCTCTGTTTCGCAATATATCGATGCTGCTTGATGCGCAACGCAACGCCCGAGAGACTGCATGGCTGTTGGAAGGGCCATCGGCCCAGCGAGGGATTGCGGGGACTGTTGCAGATGGGCAGAGTCGCATGAGCGACGGCGAAGCCGTTTCAGCACAGATGCGTGTCCCGGCCGCTTCGCCGCGATCTTGCCCACGATCGGCTCTCCCAGCACACCAGCACCATGTCCAGCGACTCTGAGGAAGACGGCGGTCCATCAGAGCTCAGCAGCGAGCTGGATGAGGCGCCAGAGGATACATCCGAGCAGACGCTGGTATGCAGCAGGCCCGCCGTTTGGATTGTGTCCCAGTCCACATTCTGTCTATCTGGACTGAGAAGAGCGTTCTCTTTCCCAACAGCGACTGAAGGCGGCTGTCTACTTTGTCATCTCCAAGCAGTGCGAGAAGCTAGGTATATCATGCCCCTGGAGATTGCATTGGCGAAGGGCTGCCGACTCGGCTGGAGGAAGCTCAAAGCTGCGACTTGGTTTGGATCAATACAGCCTAACTTTTGGTCTGGCATGCGCAATGCTGTTTCCTTGGCTTGATGGGCGGGAACACATGTCCGGTGATAGCCCGAGAGCACAACGTCGACATAACGCCGCAGTTCATCCGGGCCGTCTCGGAACTCGTCTACCAGCAAGCAGGTGGGATCATGGCCGCGCTGGCAAACCGACGCAGATCGACAGCGGCGAGGACAGCGTTTCCGATCTAACGCCCCTCGCTGTGGATCTCATCCGATCTTTCGATGGAGCAGGCCATATGGGCACTGACCTGGAGCTGTTTGCCAAGTGGGTTTGCTGGCTGGGCGGTCTGGCGGCACAGGGGCAAGCCCACATGCATGCGATCGTCGACTCGTTGAGCGGGAGCCCGGTGGCATCCAGCATTATCGGCTCCGTGGCCGCATGCAGGGCCGGGCGGGTGGGCGGCAGTACCACTGGTTGACGATCCATTCCAATAACGCAATCGACGCAACGGCCAGGCACGCGAAACGGAGCACGATTGCCGTTGATGATGTCAAGGTAGGCTAGAACATGGTCTATTCTGCGGCTGCATTGCGATCGCCGCCGCACGATTGCCGCTGGCCGGCTCTCGCCAGAACAACGGCCTTCGATCCGGGATGATCTCTTGCTCTTGCGCCGGGTCATTGGGACTCATACATGCCGCTTCCTCTTTCTCTCCTCGCTGGCGCTGCCTGGCGCTGCTGTGCTGGATGATCCACATCGGCCGGGGGGGGGGGCCAGCTCTGTGTGCGTCGCAACGAGCATGCGGTAGGTTTCAGGCTGCAGACAGCATCGGGGCGACGAGACCGGGATGGGCGAGTGCCTGTCGATGGGAGTTGGTGGACGGGTCGAGAGGCAGGGCGGTGTGTATGGAGCGAGGCGAGGCAAGGCAAGTTCCGGCGACGGCAAATTCCTGACCCTCCTGTGTTGCGTGCAGCTGGATGCCATTGCTGGGCTGGTCGAGACACTGAAGCAGGGCAAGGCCCGGCCGAACAAACGGCCGCGGGAGTGAGCGCCTTCACCCGGCCGGGACCCCTTGGTTGCGCACCGGGGAACCAAAGGCGATGTGGGACCGGCGGTGTGGATGTCGACGGACGAGATAGGATTGGCATTGCCTGGGGGATATCGTTGCGGTGCACCGGCCCTGCTCTGTTGTCTGCAGATATCGCTCGGCGAGGGCCAATACAGCGAGCGCTTTGCTTGTGCTGTCCTTTTTGCACCGCAAACACGACAGCCGTCCGAACGGCAAGCGAAAGTGCAAGTACAAATGCAAGTACAAATGCAAGTACAAATGCAAGTACAAACGCAACCGCAAGTGCCACCAACACCCCCGGTGACCCCCCCCATTAACAACAACATCAACAACAACATCAACATCGACATCAACAACAACATCAGCATCGACATCGACACCACCGACAGCCCTGCCACCCACCCAGCACGCAGCACCAGCAGCGACACCCCGATCCGGTGTCCTCGCCGCTCGCTTGTCCAACCGAGGCCCTTGGGCATATTTATAGCACCTGGCGTGCTCGTTGCCCCTCGCTCCTTCCTCCTCCATTCGCCCTGTCGCTTGCGCTGAAGCAATCCCGTCCTGCTTCCACTGCCCTCCCACCAAGGAGACGACTCGGCTGTCGAGTCGCCCTGCTCTGCCTGTCCTGTCGCCTCGGCTCCATCCCATCGACTCGCTCAGGTGCTGACCAGACCCCTCGAGCCGGTCCCATTCTCCCGACCTTGACCCCCCCCTCCTGCATATCGCATATCGCATCTTGCCGGTCATGTCCAAGCTCCAGTCAGTCAAGCGCTGGTTCAAAACCAAGTTCCACCTGGGCAAGAGCCACCCCGACTCTTTCCCGGCCGACCCGCCGGCCAGCCCTGCTGCCGACGACGAGGAAGACGAGGTCGTGACCTTCATGGATATGCTCGACTACGAGCCGCGGCCGTCCCCTGCCCCGTCGTCTCCATCGTCTCCGTCGCCGTCGTCGCCCACGCCCTCGTCTCCCGGCCTTCCGTCTTCGCCGGCCTCCAGTGGCTCATCCTTCTTCCGCAGCCGGCGTCCCTTCCATGTCTTCTCGACCGACCCTCCTCGCAACCAAGTTTCCGGCCGGCTCGGCCGCACTGGCTCGGTCCGGAGAATCGCCAAACGAAATTCCAGCGCCCCTGCCCTGTCCTAACGTCGCTCCTGCGAACCTGTATGCCTCAACCAGCCGATTCTGCTCCAGCCAAGACCAACGCCTTTCCCCAAAGGCAACCAACTTGGACCGCTGGTGGTTCCTTGCCTCTGGTGGCTCTTTTCCTCTGCTGGGCTTACTCGAACTGTGTCCTTACACAGGGGCCATGTCGCTCTCCTCCACCACTTCTATTACTTGCTTTTAGTCATGCTCGCCAAGGTTATTTATATATACGTTCGATGCCACTGGGTCGCATCCGTCATTTTGTTAGTGCTGAGTCACAGCCCGCCGGGCAGTCATCTCGTGTCAATCAGAAAGTCAAATCAGCGTTTTGAAATATGATCATTCGCCAAGCATCTTGTGCTTGGTATCACACCCTGCGTTCCAGAGACGAGAGAAGGCGCATCGTGGATGATGTCGTTGGTGCTATTGATGTTGCTGTTGATGCTGTTCGTATCGTTGGTGCAGTTGATGCTGCGTTGCGCGTCCCTTCATGCAATGGGCTGCTGGGCTTCATGGCGAGGAGCCCATGAATCGTCGATGGGCATCAGGCCGGCTCGGATCCGCTCGACAACGCTATCAACGCGCCGACCGAGTTCGTCAGACTTGCTCTGGATCGTCTAGAAAGACAAAACCGGTCCAGATCAGCTACAGAGGCATGGATCGGAGCTTCTCCTGCCCGGATATTATCCTGCCTGGATATTGTCATCCTAATGTGCATCTCTTCCATCGCCGACTGTGCTTACCGTCTGTCCGTCCGGGGCTGCTGTCACAGTGGCGGTTTCGTGGTCCACCCGGACTTGCCAGCCGAACCCGCCTGCAAAGCGCATCTCCCAGTTGGCATCGTCAAGCAGGTCGTCGAGTTCATCCGGCCCGACAGTCTTGCCGTTGGTATCTAGCACCTCCACAGTGCCATCTCCAAACTGCAGGCACAGCAGCATCGTGCCGAATTTGAGCAGCTCTCGCTGCATCAGCGACTGTACCGAGACAAGGCCGCTGCTGTCGTGGCCGCCATCGCCGTCGCTTTCTTGGTCAGACATGTCCTGGTCGCTGCCGAGGGTGGCTCCCTGGTCATCATTGTTTTCTGTTTTGATCTCGACGTCCCAGTCGGCCTTGGGCTCGAGCTTGACGACCCCGGCTCCGCTGCTGCCAGCATCGACGTTGGCAGCGTCCTTCTTGTTTGCGGCCTGCTCGTCGTGGGAATGGTGCTGATCCTGGCCGTGATTGTGGCTGTGATCGTGGCTGTGGCTGTGGCCATGGTGGTGGTGATGCTTGGATTTGGTGGCTGAGGGGAATAGCACCGAGGGACGGTTTGGTGCCGTCAGTTGCCGACGGGGTCAAACCATACGCCTCATGGAGTGCACTTGCTACAGCCCGCTCGTGTCTCATCAGCTGTGACATCTCTGCATCTCCAGCGAGTGGCACCGATGGCAATCAGGGCTCGCGCTCAAATGGGGCAGCGTACGACGCCGCACTCACCTTTAACGGAAGCCGGGCTGCTCTCGGCCATGACGACCACCGAGAGCACCGAATCGGCAATCATGTCGTTGATGGCGCCGCCTTCCCACTCCAGCACGTAGATGCTACCGCCCACATCCCTGACCTTGACGGTGTTGAAGACCTGGTCGCGAGCGAGTCGTTATCAGCATCAGCGCCGGCATCTGAGGAGCGACGACAAGGGGCATCAAGCCGGACTGCTCCAGCACCAATAACACCGGGCCTCACCGTGAATGCACTGGAATCCGCTCCAGATTCGACTTTGCCGTAGGTTTGCTCGAGGTGCCAGCGCACCAATCCAAACGGCGCCCGGCTCTTGATGCTCTGCTTCTGGAGCACGACCGATGTGTTCAGCCCGGTATACTCGTCCAGCTCCGAGGGGTCCATGAGATGGTACTGGAAGTCTCGCTGGACAAGAACTCCGGACAGAACGTGCCCGGCAGCAGGCTCATCCGATGCCAGTTTGCCCAGCGTCTGATTCCAGAATAGAGCAAATGGGGAGGAGGAAAACGAGAGTGTGCATCGTTGGCTTGCATATCACGAGAGACCGAGCACCCTGGCCATAAACACCGATGCACCTGGAAGCGACGCGAGCGATGCGGGCAAAGGGTTGGTACCTTGGCCATTTTCTCGCCCTTGAAGGTCAGCTCGACAGACTCGCAGTTCTTTGGCGTGTGAATGACGATCTCCTTGTCCTTTTCCATATACTCGCTCTGCAAGCGGCTCTTGAGGCGGCCCATCTGCATGGCATCGCCGTGAACCAAGATCTGGAAGAAGTCGAGCAGTGGGGTTGAGTTTGTGCGGCCGAGGCAGACGAATACGCTTGCAGATGAACGGGGGTCGATGGACAGCGAGCTCGGAAAGACGAGCATTCCTACCACAGAGCCCAGATGCACTGTCCTAGGTCTCTCTTTCCACCAATCTCTCTATATCTCTCTCTTTCGGCGAGATGCCCTCCATCATACCAGATGTGGTGCGCCGACTTCTTCGATAAACTCGGAGTTTTGCAGATAGTCCACATGGGCCGAAAATGAAATGTAGTCGATTGTCAAGCGGAGAGGAAGCTTCATGCCACTCATGGATACAATTTCGTCCGGATGGGTCAGAATTTGCTGATCAACGAAGGGTGGCGTGTGGGCATTCCAGGAGGATTGGAAGGGGCCGGCGTGCGAGTTAGCGCCTCGTGCTCATGTCGGAAGGTGCACGATCTATCCAGTCCAGCGTTCTCGGTGGCAACAAT
Organism: Polychytrium aggregatum; assembly: GCF_025602895.1. Classification (NCBI taxonomy): domain Eukaryota; kingdom Fungi; phylum Chytridiomycota; class Chytridiomycetes; order Polychytriales; genus Polychytrium; species Polychytrium aggregatum. The sequence goes on from NW_026516563.1 coordinate 14,973, forward strand.
GCTATCAGCGGTGCTTACATTGCCCAGGGTGCCCTCAACGACGTAGCCAGGGATGATGACGCCGTTGGCTTTGTTGATGCACCACTGCTCGAGCAGTTCGCGTGAGAAACCACTCTGTGTAAAGCGAGGAGCAAGACGACATTATTCAGGCGGCCATTCCATTCTTGGGCAGTTGACAGTTGACAGTTGGTTGTTGGCTGTTGGCTGTTGGTTGTTGGCTGTTGATTACGTCCTGCGCCACTCATCTCGGCGACGGTGCCGCAACCGCTTTTCCAACGGCGATGCCCAACTGACTTTGCTGACGGATCTACCTCAAGCTCCAGTTCCAGCTCCAGTTCCAGCTCCAGCTCCAGCTCCAGCACGGACTTGGAATCATACCTGCAGCATGCCGGGGCTGGCCATCATGACACATGGGCCAATGTCGTCATAGTCATGCTTGCTTCTGAGGTTGCTGATGTGCTTGAACTGAAACGGATTCGAGATCTTGACCTGCTTGCGGATGCGCTCGTTCATCATGTTGGTGTAGGTCTGATAGACAGCCATGCACTTTTTGGCAAGGCTGCTGGCGTAGTAGATCGGGATGTTGTGGAGCTCGGGGTGGCTCTGCCAGTACTCATCCAGGATCAGCAGCAGCTCCTGGGCTCGGCCGAGAGCAAAGACCGGGATCAAGCATCGACCGCCGCGCCGCACAATGTCGTAGACCATCTTGGTGAATCGGGCCTCGCGCTCCAGGCGGGGCTGGTGCGTTTGGACGCCGTAGGTCGACTCGGCAATCAGGACGTCTAGGGAAACGTTGGGCGGCTTTTCGGCGGCCATCAAATGGCGATCCTCCTCGCGAGAGTAGTCGCCCGTGTAGAGCACTCGTACGCCGGCGATTTCAATCAGGAACATGGCAGCACCCAGGACGTGGCCGGCGTTGTAGCCCGTAAATCGGATGCCCTCGACTTCGACCTCCTGGTGGTAGTCGATGACTTCGATTTTGCTGTAGGACTTGATGAGATCCTGTTCGGTATACAGGGCGTCTTCGCTTTCATCGTCCAGATTGCTGTAGCACGGACATTGAGCGATAGCAGCGGGTGGGTCAGCATCAGGCGATTTGGAAGCATTTCCCCCCTCCACCGAACACAATGCAGTGGATTCGATGGCATCTCATCCCTCTGCAGAATCAGATACAGCCCAGATCTCATGTCGTTGCGTACTGCATATCGCACTTTTGCCGCTCCCCATAAATCGATGTCGGCTATGTCGGGGTCTGCCCAGAACAGAATGCATCTTGGGCACCAAAGCCAACCCGCTTGCACACCAGGACGTGATCAAATGCATCATTACCTCACTTGGCTCACTTTGACATAGTCCGCCAGGAGCCAGCGAAAGATGGCGCGGGTAGGGTGGGTCATGAACACGCGGCCTTTAAACGTAGTCTTTATTATGGATTCATGCAGTGCATTTTAGTAGTGAGCAGTGGCGACGACAACAACAGCAGCAGCAGCAGCAGCAGCAGCAGCAACAGCAACAGCAACAGCAGCAGCAGCAGCAGCAACAGCAACAGCAGCAGCAGCAGCAGTTGACTGGCGCCGGGGGAGTTCGGGAGATTCCACAGATCCAGTAAAGCGATCCCAGCCGGCGCTGCTTGCGATGGTCCGAACTGCACCATCCGATCAGAGCCACAGCGTATCCAAGACCAGCGGAGCTCAAGAAGTCGTGCTCCAAGAAACGATGTGTCGAGCACAGGTCCAGACAGAGGGTGCGCTGCAGGATGCGTCTCTGAATCGAGGCCGTGGAGATCTCGTCGAGGCTGCCCCGGTGCCTATTGCTGCTGCTGCTGCTGCCACTGCATCTCGTTCTGCGTTGCTTCACACTGACACTGGCAGGCTCGCTTATGCATCTCGATCATCCAAACATAGCCCTGGAGCTTGCGCGACAGGCGGTGGGGTAGTCCGCATGCATATTCACAGAGTAGCCCTTACCTTTTCCGTGAAGTAAGGAAGGGCGGCAGCGTGGTCGACATGGAAGCTGCAGTATACACACGATGATATGGGGCCAGATCAGCAATGTCAGCCAGCTGATCGAGGCGTGGTTGGCTATCGGACAGCGCAGATCGCATCATCGTGGTTGGGCCGGGGGTGTCAGGACGAGAAGCGAGCAGGACTCACTGGGTGATCAGCAGGACGTCGATGCTGGCGGGATCGACCATGTCAAAGAACGGTAGCGACGCCAGGCCGGTGTATGCGGGATGCAGGCCGCAGTCCAGCATGACGGTCTTGCCCTTGAACTCGAGCAGGACGCACGAGCGGCCGACTTCGGAACCGGCGCCGAGCGGGGTAATTTTGAGAATGTCGTTCTCGTTTGGGACGGGTATGACGGTGGGCTGCAGCTTGCGCTTGGCCGATGCAGACGCAGACGCAGACGCAGACGGGGGCGCCGAGGATGCCATGGTGCGTGCGCTATGCGGAACAAGTGGAGGAGGATGAGGAGTGTGATGAGTGCGAGAGGCGGGCGAAGGCGCTGGGTCTGGGACGGGAAGGCGGGCCGCGAACAAGCAAAACAGCAGCCGGATCCAGCCGGATCCAGCCGCTGGCACGTGTCTGTCGCAACACGTGTCTGGCCCATCCAGGCGCTCTCGTCGCGCTCTCGCTGTGCTCTCGCTGTGCTCTCGCTGTGCGCTCGCCCCAGCATGGCGCGGCCTCGCTCCTCGCCAGCCCCAAACGCCCGCCGATTGCATCGACTGTGTGTGCGCAGCCCTTTGGTCTGCTTTCCGATCGTCTCGTTCACAATCGATCGATCAGGCCGGGCTGCAGCTTTCCTGCACTTCTTGCATCTCTCCTGCATCCTCCCTCCCCCGGGCATCGTCTGCCTCGTATCCGTTAGGCACAGCATCCGGTTCGTGCGTGTCTGTCGCGCTGTCTCATGTGCCGCCCTGCTCTTCCTGCAGCCCGACCTCGTCCTGCAAACCAGCCAGCCAGCTGCTCACCCGCTCTCTTCTCGCCGCGGCTCCCCATCCAACCATCGTTGGGTCCTCATCCAGTCATGTCCGCAAGCAAAGAAAAGTCGGCCGACCAGCCCGAGCGCCGCCGCTACCGCCCGGCAACCGAGTGCGTCTTTGTCGACGGCACGGGTGTCTCTGATCAGTACAATGCTTCGTCCGTGCCCATCTACCAGACGGCCACCTTCAAGCAGGCCAGCGCTACCGAGATGGGCGAGTACGACTATTCCCGCAGCGGAAACCCAACTCGCTCGAACGTCGGTAAGAGTCGTCTGATCCTTGTCGGCTCGAGGAGGGCACTGGGCGCCGGAATCTACAGCCCTGAATAGGCATTCTCGAACCCCATGCCTCAACGTTGGCACCTGCCACTCGAGTTTGATGCATGAGCCCAAGACGGCGCAGCGGCGCATAGCCATCGGAACGCACATGCTCTCTATGGATGGTTGCGGTGGCGCTTCCGTCGTGGAGCAAGCACTGTGAAGCAACAAGCAGCATCGACCATGCGGCCGAGCGCCGAGACCGAGTCCCGGAATCACCTGCATCCGAAACCCTCGAGAATCACGGGCTGACTCTGCTCCGATCCGTGAATCGATCGATCTGCTGCATCGCGACTTGCGGCTGATCAAACTTCCAACCGTTTGTGTGCTCTACAGAGTCGCACCTGGCCAAGCTCATGGGTGCCACTCGGGCCTTTGCAATCGCCAGTGGCATGAGCGCCCTCGATGTCATTACTCGCCTGGTCAAGTCTGGCGAGGAGATTATTGCTGGAAAACGATCTCTACGGCGGTATGTGCCCTATTTCGGGGCCGGTCAATTGCATTCCCCTCTCCCATCGCTGCGGCCCATTGGCTCTCGCCGCTCGCTTTTGCTCACTTTTCCGCCCTCACGCATGCCATCGCTCCACCGTTACCGATACGGGTGTGCAGGCACCAACCGTCTCCTGACTTTCCTCAAGACCCATAACAATATCGTCGTCCACCACATCGACACCACCAACTCCGAGACGATTCTGCCCTATCTCAAGGCTGGCAAGACCAAGATGGTGCTGCTCGAGACTCCGACCAACCCCTTGATCAAGATTGCCGACATCCCCACCATCAGCCAACACGTCCACCGCGTCTGTCCCGACGCCCTCGTCGTCGTCGATAATACCATGATGAGCCCGTATCTCCAGCGCCCCCTGGAGCTGGGAGCCGACATTACCTATCACTCGGGCACAAAGTACCTACGCGGGCACCCTGACTTGATGGCGGGTGTTGTCGGTGTCAAGGACAATGCCCTGGCCGAGGTAAGGCGAGTGCGCGAGACCATAGCTGATGACGCCGATGGCTCTGTTGCTACCGGTACTGGCTGGGTTTCTGTGTTTCGACCACCCCTGCGGTGCGGATCGAGTAGCCATGTAGCGGCGTGCTATATGATCATAAACAGATCTTGAGCGGTGGCCTCCCAGCATGGGATGCTTGGGCCAAACGTGTCCCGCGATGTAACCACAACCGGGGATGCCACACCGCACGATCCACTGACACACCCACCCGCATACTCCCCGCACGATCCACTGACCCGCACACTCCCCGCACGATCCACTGACACACCCGCACACTCCCCGCACCAAATATCAGAGAATCTTTTTTGTCATCAACGCCACGGGTAGCGCACTGTCTCCCTTCGACTCCTTCTTGCTGCTACGCGGTGTCAAGACCCTCAGCGTGCGCATGGAGACCCAGCAGCGCAACTGCCAGCAGATTGCCGAGTTCCTGGAGGCCAAGGGCTTCAAGGTCCGGTACCCGGGCCTCAAGAGCCACCCCCAGTATGAGCTGCACCACCGCATGGCACTGGGCTCGGGAGCCGTGCTGAGCTTTGAGACTGGCGACGTCGAGAAGAGCGAGAAGGTTGTCGAAAGCACCAAGTTGTGGGCCATCTCGGTCAGCTTTGGCTGTGTCAACTCTCTGATCAGGTGAGACCGAGTGCTCAGACAACTGCGAGCTGCGATGACTGCGAGCTGCGATGACTGCGAGCTGCGATGACTGCGAGCTGATGCAGCACCACACAGACTGCCACTATCCCGCGATTGACCCCCCTCTGCACCACATATACTTTCAGCATGCCCTGTCGAATGTCGCATGCGTCGATCCCAGCACATGTCCGCAAGGAGCGGGACCTGCCAGAAGATCTGATTCGTCTCTGCATCGGCATCGAAGATGTGCGGGACCTGATCGAGGATCTGGAAAATGCCCTGCGCATCGCCGAGTGCATACAGTGAGCAACGGCTTTGTGGTGCCCGAGTGGCAGCACCTGTCTGTAGTCAAAGTCAAGATGAACGCAGGCCAAGGACAGCACAAGACAGCGCAGGGGCAGGGACAGAACAGGACCGGACGGCAATACCACCCGCCATGATGCGCATGTCTATGGCTGGGTGGTGCGTGGAGCGCGATTTGGGCTGCCGAGTGCGCCAGCGACGGGGCATCGATGGAGAGATGTGGATCGGCCCGCTGGGATCGCAATATAGAGCGACTGACTTTGCCGATGGATATGCTGCTGGAATGCTGGGATGTTGGGATGTTAGGTCGTTGGCTGGGTGAGGCCATGGCACGCACGCTTGTTGGTCCTGCCAAACGGACAAGCAGATCCATGGGACATGTCCTTCGAGCAACATGTCTTTCGGGCGGCATGTCCTTGGGACGACACCAACAACACGCACCGCATTACCGCAGCAACACAGCAAACAGAGGCCCAGGAGAAACCAGCTGCTCCAAAGGCATTTCGGATGTGCTTCACCACGATCGCGCTTGCTCTCGGGCCGCTGCATCGTCCGCATGGGGGTCCGTTTTGGCGTGGTCGCCGCGGACTGCCATGGCGCTGTCCAAGCACATCGCCGATCCTGGGAAGGACAACGGCAGAGGCTGCTGTAGAAGTTGCCTGGCTGTCGACACTGCACCGGATATCGCACTGATTGCATATGGATATCACACTGATTGCATATGGAAATCACATTTGGATATCACATTGATTGCATATGGATATCGCATTTGGATATCACATTCTGTATGCCGCTCGCCACATTCACCACATTGCACTTGGCATCGCCGCGCTGTTCGATATCGCATTCATTCCATCCAACACTTCCAGCACTTCCAACGCATTCATTCCATCCAACACATGTGCTCTCCTTGCCTGCCCGCCTTGGTCGCCTTGGTCGCCTTGGTCACCCCCAACAACAACAGACCCAAGCAGCGCCCTTGTCGCCGCACGGCTGTGCGATCTCGGTGGTCTCTCGCCTCCTCCTCGCTGCATCGGGGCGTCCTCGCTTGCCCGCGGCGCGGCCTCTTTCTGGTTTGGTCGACTTGTGCCGATTGTCTTCCTGACCTCCCCGCTGGTCCTGGCCTTGGTCTGCTCTTCCTCCTGCCCCTCACCCGCACCCGCCCGGCCATGGACTCCGATCCGGTCTTGCGGCCAAATCCGCTGCACGTCGTTTACTTCCTGTCGTCCATCCTCTTTGGCCCGCTGGCTGCCTCTGTGCTGTTCTCGGTTGTGTCGCTCCTAATACCCAAGAATGCGACCCTAACACCAACGTCCAGCCCAACCCCTGATGCCCGTTCCTCCAGCTCGCTCTCAAAGTCGGCCCGCACGGTCGCAACCTCCGTGGCATCAGTGCTCTCGTCTTCGCCATCGCCGGCCGCTGTTCGTCCATCCAGCTCGTCGTCGGCGTCTGTCTTGGCCACTCCATCGCCGTCGCTGGCCGCTGCTGCTGCATCGGCAGCATCAAGCCCTCATATCATCGCACGCTTTTCGCTTCACTCCTGGCTGCTGTCGGTCCTGTGGCGATTCGTCTTCCAGCTGGTGCAGTC
>NW_026516564.1:0-21741 GCF_025602895.1 Polychytrium aggregatum
CAAGTTCAAGGAGAACTTCCACACCAAGTGCGGCCTCAAGACCATGGACAAGCAGCGCGCCGTCCCCCGTGGTCCTCTGAAGGCGCCCTCTCGAGCAGCCCCTGCTTCCACTGCTCCCCTGACCCCGTCGATCCAGCTCGTCGAGCTGTTTGATGCTGTTGGCACTGCGTCCCCTGTCCCCAAGGCCAGGCCCGTCCTTCCGCCCCGACCCGTCGTCAAGCCAAGACCCCTCCCCGTCCCAGCTCCCGTCCCTGCGATGAAACCCGAGGAGGCCCTCTCTATCCTCAAGCGAGAGGCTGACCGGGTGCAGTCCATCCTGTTCGAGGCACTCGTGGCCGACAACATGGATGCTGCCACCAAGGCCATGGTCCAGAAGATCGCCAAGTCCAATGTGGCAATCAGCCGTGCCACGGAGCAGCTCCGCAAGTCTGTTGCCAACAAGACTGCCACCCCCAAGACCCAGTCCCCCGGTTCCAAGACCCAGTCCTCCGGCTCCCTCCCTGGCTCTGCCCCTGTGTCCGCCCCGTCTCCCTCGTACAAGGCCGCTCTCTTGAAGAACGTTCGGGAGGCCGAGAGCCGTGTCGGCCGCATGTCCGAGGCCAGCCAGCTCGACGAATGGAAGAGGATGCCTGACCACCGGCCGAATGCCAGGCTCCTCCAAGCCGATCCAGCCCAACCAGCACCGCCAGCCAGTCCTTGTCCCCGGGACGGTCGCCAACTCTGAGCTCCGGAACGACAAGTTCAGGGAGGCCGTCACCAACATGGACTGGCTGTACGTCGAGGGCATCCGCTGTGGCGACCTCGGCAGTGTCCGCCGCAACCTCAAGCGATGCGGCATCGACACCAGGGAGTTGGCCGAGATCAACTTCCCTGAGGCCACGGTCATGGAGGTCCTTGTCCGCGACAAATCCAACAAGGCCGACCTTGGTGCCCGTCTGGAGTCGCTGTCGTCCACACATGGCAGGGTCAGGGTCCGTACCGGCCTACGACGTCATCCATGGTCTCAAGCACCATGGACTGGCCCTGTCCCGATCCGATGCCATCAAGAACTTTATGGCAAAGTCCCTCCGCCAGGCAGCCAAGGCCAAGACCGCCCCTGTCCGCCGCTGCATCCAGATGCGCATCCCCGAGGAGTACCGCGACGAGTACGACTCGCTCCTCAAGAAGGCCCTATCCGGCAAGGAGGTCAAGCGGGCGGACATCACCGCCGTCCCCAAGGTCCCTGGTTCTGCCGCTGCCAGCTGCCTCGTCGTCTGCCTCTGCCGCTGCCGCTACCGCTGCCCCTGCCGTTGTCGTTGCTGTCGCTGCTGCTGCTGCCCCCGCCGCTGGTGCCTCGTCAAAGCCCAGCAAGCCTCACCCCGCCTACAGAGTCCCGCTGTCCGTCATGGACACTGACTCTGAAGGAGAGGGCCCCCGGGCCAGCAGCAGCGCTGCACGACTCCAATGAATCCACACCCCTCGCAGGGAGGCGGCAGGGCCCAGACATCCCTGACCGTCGCTTCCTTCAATGTCTGTGGCATCAACGTCAACGACGTTGAACTCAAGAACCTCATCGACACCAACGACATCGACTTTGTCGGTGTCCAAGAAACCCTCGCCGACCTCGAACCCCGCAGCCCTCTCTGTGGCTATGCCGTCAAGGTCCCTGGTCCCCGTTGCCGCGCCGGTAGAGGCATCGCCATCCTCTACAACCCGGCCAGGATCGACCCGCACGACTTCACCAACATTGAAGTCAGCGACAAGGGCGACGCCATGTGGGTGACATACAAACACGTCATCCACATCGGCAACTTCTACCTGTCCCCGAGCCTCAAGCTGGACGACTACCGCGAGGCCCTCCAGTCGATCCACACCAAGGCCGCCCTCCCCGACGCCCAGGTCATTGTGGTGGGTGACTTCAATGCCCACCTCAGTGCCCTGAGCGGACTGCCCACGCCGCTCCGTGGCAGGGAGAAGATCCTCGAGGACACTGTCTCCCGCGCCGGTCTCCGCGTTGTGCCTCCAGCTGTGATCCCGACCCACACCCGGCAGCGGGGGTCCCAGCTGGACAACGATCGACTACATCTTTGTGTCGCATCGCCAGGCCAACAACGACCCGCTGCTGCAGGTCGACACTGCCGGTGCCTTCCGTGGCCAGTCCGACCACTTCCCCATCTGGGCGACTCTGCGGGTACAGCCAAAGTACTACCCAAAGGTCGACCAATGGCAGTGGAAGATCGCCCAGCTCGAGGATCCTGCCGTCCGCGCCCAGTACCTCTTGGCGCTGCTGGACGAGCGCGAACGCGGTCTGCAGCGCATCCAGGCTGCACTCCGGCCAATCTCAAGGGGATCGGTCATTCCGATCTCGGAGAGTGCGGCCCAGGACTGCATCGACCGCGCCTGGTCCATCATGATCGCCCTGATCACCACCGCTGCCGACTCCACCATCGGCAAGGCTTCCATCAAGACCGTCTGGAAGGACCCGGCCCTGATCCCCGAGATGCGGCAGCTTCGCGAGAGGCGCCGCGATCTCATCTACCAGCTCAAGTTGCCCGGGCTCTCCCTCCGCGTCGCCGAGGACAAGCGCGCCGAACTCCGCGCTGTCCGCAAACAAGAAAAGAACCTCATCGTCCAGTCCCGCCGAGCAGCCGAGACCCTGGCCATGAACAAGCTGCACTCCCTCAACGCTTCCGAGGTCGCCAAGTCCCTGGCCGCCATGAAGAAGCGCAAGGAGCTCGACGACGCCTTCCACTTTGACAACTCGGACGAGGCCCTCGAGCGACTTGTGGTCCACTACGGCAAGGTCTCCTCGCACTCCCAGGACACCCCCGGTGCCGCCTTTGACCGGACCGTCGGCCCAAGACCCCTGGACACTGTTCCGCGCCTGCTCCCCGAGGACCGCTCCATTCCCCGATTGTCGTCGGACGAGGTGGCCGATGCCATCGTCAAGTCCCCCAATGTGATGACCAGCATCACAACGGACCAATGAGATTGTCCCGCATGCTCTCGCCCTCCGCACCAATCATGAGTCCCCACGTGTTTGTTTGCCCCCATGCATGAGCACGCGCCGTTGCCACCCGCGTCTACTGGTTTCCTGCCTCCCCCACCGCTCGGCACATGTCCCCGGGCTGTGCCAAGCCTCTCTCGCTTGCACACCAGCCACTCTCGCACCCCCTTCTCGCTTCTCTGTGATGCTCCACCCTTCTCGCCCACTTTTGCCCCTCGACCTTCTCCCGGTCTATAAATAGCCCTGCATGTCTGAGCCTATGTTGAACACCAGTTCGAACAAAACTTGTTCTTTGGTGTTCGGGGCTAAAAGCTAATAAAGCTCATACCAAGCACTTGGTCTTCGTCCTTGCGCTTGTTCACTCCTTACACTTTGTTCGAACTCTCTTCTACTGATACCACCTGCTTGGTATCTTCCGCTCCTAGCCCCGCCCCTTTCCTAGTCCTGTCCGAACCTCAAGCACACTTGTGTCTGAGCCCTCTTCGCTCTCCTGTTCTTGAACCTCCTCGCTTTTTTTTTTTTTTCCCAGTCCCAGTCCCAGTCCCGCCATGGATCCTGCCCTCGTGGACCGCCTCCGTGCCTTGGAGGCCGAGCTCGCCGAGCTCCGGACAGCTCGCGATGCTCCTGCCGCTGGGTACAGCGTGCAGATGCCGGACCGTTACGACGGTAACCGGCAAGGGTTCCGGGCATTCGTAAATCAGTGCAAACTGTATATACGAATGCAGCCCCACCGGTTCCCTGCTGACCCGATTAAGGTCGGATTCGTCATTAGTCTGCTCACTGGACCGGCTCTCCAGTGGGCGACTCCGATGCTTGAGATGGGTGATCCCCGACTCAACTCTTTTGGCGATTTCCTAGAACGCTTTTCCAAAGTGTTTGACGACCCTGATCGGGCCAGGACTGCCGAGTCAGTGATCACCACACTGTCTCAGGGCAACCGCCCGTGCGCAGTCTATGCATCCGAGTTCCTTCGTATTGCCGCCGATACGACTTGGAACGACGGTGCAAAGATCTCGTTCTTCCGACTTGGCTTGTCGGATGATGTCAGAGACGAACTTTCGCGAGTTCGCCCTCTGCCACGAGATCTGGAGGAGTACATCGAGCTTTGTAACGAGCTCGATGCACGAATCCGCGAGCGCCGTCAAGAGCGCCGAAGCACGCCTGCCCGCTACCGGTCTTCCCAGTTCGCCTTTGGTTCCGCCTCCGCTGCCGTTCCCGCCATCGCTCCCGCGCCCGTCCTCGCTCCGCCGCACCCCTCCTACATTGTTTCCGAGCCCATGCAAGTGGACTCTGCCGTCTCTGGACCCCTGACCGCCGAGGAGAAACAACGCCGCCGCCGCTTTGGACTCTGCCTGTACTGTGGCAAGAAGGGCCACTTGGTACGAAACTGCCCCGTCAAGTTTGGATCTACCAGAGCTACCGGACCGCCCCCTGGACCTCCCGGCCCGAGGATCATCCGCACCATCGTTTACGAAGATGGAGAAGTGCAAGACTTCAGTTCGGGAAACGACCAGGCCCGGTTCTAAGTGAAGGCCTTGAACCGGAGCCGTGCCCACCGCCTTCCGAAAGTGAAGACATTGGTAAGGTGCCTTTGGTAAGTACTGGGGAAGCAGTGATGTGCGGACAGCTTCGCCTTGCCTCTGGACCGGCGGACACTCTCAGCTCTGGCATAGTACCCGTGGCACCTCTGGTGTCACTGGGAACTGCACCTCATCCACAGGTGCAAATACCTGAGCTGTCCTGCCAACCCTCGGCAAAGTTAACTGTCTGTGCTAGCCGCAACCCTGGTGCCGAAGCTGGTACCGAACCAAAGTCTTGTGTTTCGTCTGTTCGTCGTTGCTCGTTGGTTGTTCCCGTCGCTGTTCGTCTTCCTTCTGGTGATTCTCTGTCGTGCGAAGGACTTGTCGATTCTGGTGCCTCTGGCAACTTTATCGACGAGGACTTTGTTGCTCGACACTCTGTCCCCACCTGCTCCAAGGCTTCGCCCTTGGCAGTGGAAGGCGTGGATGGTAAGCCGCTGTCGTCTGGCCCCATCCTCCGCGAGACTGCTCCACTCGAGGTGATTCTCGGGGACGTCTCGCAACGCCTTCGGTTCGATGTGATCAGGTCTCCACATCAACCACTTATCCTTGGCTTTCCTTGGTTGCGCACCGCCGAGCCCAAGATTGTCTGGTCTCGCGGTCTTCTTTGTCTCCCTCCTTCTGTTGATTCCGACCCCTCTCCATGCACTACTTCTCTTTCGTCTTGCTCCACTTCCTCCAATGTCACTCCCCTTCTTGATGATTCCACTCCTTTGATTGATCTAAGCTCCTCTCCTACGCTCCCACCTTCGTCTTCCCCTTCTTGTCTTGTTCCTCCCGAACCCCTTCGCTCTTCCCAAACCCCTTCTTCTGTTGTCAGTTCTCTTTCCCTCCTTGATGTACCTCCTCCTGTTGTTTGTTCTTCGGACATTGTTCAGAATAAAGTAACCGTCGAACATTATTCTGACCTTGTCCACGCCCCTCCTCTCAGCTCGGACGCTCCTCTCCGCGTCTGCAGCATTGATTACCGCTCGATGCGCGAGTCTTTGGATGCATGCAGGCATGGAACGCAACCCCTGACCATCTTTCAGGTCCATGTCCTGCCCACTGACGAGCCGAGCACTGCGACTGTCGAAGTGCCTGCGGAGTACAAGGACTTCCTGTCTGTTTTCTCTAAACAGGAAGCTGACTCCTTGCCTCCGCATCGCCCTTATGACTGCCCCATTGACTTGGAGCCGGGCAAGTCGCCAAAGTTCGGGCCTCTGTACTCACTGTCCGAGCCCGAACTTCACGCTCTGCGTGACTATCTCGACGAGAATCTTGCCAAGGGATTCGTTCGTCCTTCGTCGTCCCCAGCAGGCTCACCAATCCTCTTCGTCAAGAAGAAGGACGGCTCACTTCGTCTTTGCGTTGACTACCGCGCACTGAACGGTATCACGGTAAAGAACCGTTACCCTTTACCGCTGATCGGCGAGCTGCTGGACCGACTTCGAGGCGCGAAGGTGTTCACTAAGCTGGACCTTCGTGGAGCCTACAATCTGCTGCGCATCCGCTCCGGGGACGAGTGGAAGACAGCTTTCCGTACTCGATATGGGCACTTCGAGTACTTGGTGATGCCCTTTGGGCTCACCAACGCGCCAGCGACGTTCCAGCACTTCATCAACGACGTCCTGCGCACCGAGTTGGACCAGTTCGCAATTGCGTATCTTGACGATATCTTGATCTACAGTGCTGATCCGTCGCAGCATGTAGAGCACGTCAAGCAGGTCCTCTCGAAGCTCCGAGCTGCAAAGCTGTATTGCAAGCTGGAGAAGTGCGAGTTCTCCAAAACCTCGGTCTCGTTCCTTGGTTTCATGGTCTCGCCCGAGGGCATCGGTATGGAGCGATCCAAGCTCTCTGCGATCTTGGATTGGCCCATACCGCGCAACATCTCGGATCTTCGATCCTTTGTCGGGTTTGCGAACTTCTATCGACGCTTCATCGATGGATACGCAAAGATCGCGGGGCCCATGACTCGGCTCTTCCGGAAGACGCATGGCTTCCAGTGGTCCCGCGAAGCCGATAAAGCATTCAGATCCTTGAAGGATGCCTTCGTTTCGGAGCCCGTTCTGGTGCATCCGGACCCATCCAAGCCGTTCGTCGTAGAGTCAGATGCGTCGGACTTTGCGCTTGGATGCGTGCTCTCCCAGCGGGGTGCTGATGATCGCCTTCATCCTTGCTCGTTCCATTCGCGGACACTCTCGAATGCTGAACGTAACTACAGCATATACGAGAAAGAGCTGTTGGCGATCAAGGAGGCTTTCGAGGCGTGGCGACACTACCTCGAAGGCGCCCAGCATCCCGTTGCCGTTCTGACCGATCACAAGAACTTGGAGTACCTGGCAACGGCTCGCATCCTAAACCAGCGTCATGCACGGTGGTCCCAGTTCTTGTCTCGGTTCGACATCCGCATCCAGTACCGTCCTGGTGCGAGGAACGGCAAGGCCGATGCCCTGTCTCGTCGCTCGGACTACATCCCTTCGTCGGCCTCCGTGTCGAGGGATCCGCCTCTGCTTCTCGATCCTGCCGCGGTGATACGCGTGCTCCGAAGCAGAGACGCCCGCTCTTCGGTTGCAAGTCGCAGTGACCCTGTGGATTTGCTGCAGCTCATAGCCGAAGAGCAGGCTCGGGATCCCGGTCTAGACAAATACCGTCGTGACCCGAAGTTCGTCTGGAATGGCCAGTACCTCACCTTCCAGAACAGGATTGTGGTCCCAGAGTCGTGCCGAGTTCCGGCGCTCAAGTCGTGCCATGACCCAGTCGCTGTGGGTCATCCAGGCATCCGACGGACTCTGGCTCTGGTATCGCGACAGTTTTGGTGGCAAACCTATCGGAAAGATGTCAAAGAGTACGTCTCGACGTGCGACACCTGTGCACGCTCGAAAGCTCCGCGACACAAGCCGTTTGGGTTCCTGTTGCCACTCCAGACAGCCGATCGACCCTGGGGGACACTGACCATGGACTTTATCACTGATCTGCCAAAGTCCAAGGGTCACACCTGCATCTTTGTGGTGGTATGCAGCCTCACAAAGATGGCACACTTTATGTCCTGGCGTTCACTGCCGTCGGCGGAGGAGACTGCGTCACTGTTCCTCGACAATGTCTTTCGTCTCCATGGCCTCCCCGACACAGTGGTTTCAGACCGAGGAAGTCAGTTCACCTCTCGGTTCTGGAAGGCACTCTGCACGCAGCTCGGGATCCAAACCAGTCTGTCCACGGCCTTCCATCCCCAGACCGATGGACAGACTGAGAGGGTCAACCAGGTCATCAACCAATACCTGCGCTGTTACACGTCGTATCAGCAAGATGACTGGGCCGAGCTGCTGCCGTTGGCCGAGTTCTCTTACAATAACCTCGAGAACTCGTCAACACATGCCTCGCCATTCTTGGCAACCTATGGGTTCCACCCAAGGTTCGAAGTCCCCGTTGTCGCTGGCGGCCCTGATGTTCCCTCTGCCACGGAGAGGGTTGAACATCTCCAGCGGAACCTGGCACTGTTGAAGGAGAATCTTGAGAAGGCAAAGTCTGACTACAAGCACTTCTCAGATCTCCGGAGGTCCCAGGCTCCCGACTTGCGTCCGGGCGATCAAGTCTGGGTGCTGACTCGTAACATCAGCACCACTCGCCCAAGCAAGAAGCTGGATTACCAGAGGATTGGACCATTCACCATCCTCGAGGCCGTCGGGACATTGGCTTTCCGCCTGGACTTGCCAAAGGACATAAAGGTGCACCCGGTGTTCCATGTGTCTCTTCTTGAGCCCTACAAGAAGAACTCGCTTCCGGGTCGGGTGCAAGCGCCGCCCCCTGCGGTGGTCATCGATGGGAACTTGGAGTGGGAGGTCGAAGAGATCTTAGACTCCAAGTTCGTGCGCGGAAAGCTGCACTATCTCATCGATTGGAAAGGCTACCCGGTCACCGATCGAAGTTGGGAGCCCGCCGACATTGTCTTTGCCCCAACGGTGGCCGCGGAGTACCACCGACGCTACCCAGACAAGCCTGGCCCCAGGAGAACTCAAGATGGAACACGCCGTAGTTTAAGGAGGAGATAGTGTGATGACCAGCATCACAACGGACCAATGAGATTGTCCCGCATGCTCTCGCCCTCCGCACCAATCATGAGTCCCCACGTGTTTGTTTGCCCCCATGCATGAGCACGCGCCGTTGCCACCCGCGTCTACTGGTTTCCTGCCTCCCCCACCGCTCGGCACATGTCCCCGGGCTGTGCCAAGCCTCTCTCGCTTGCACACCAGCCACTCTCGCACCCCCTTCTCGCTTCTCTGTGATGCTCCACCCTTCTCGCCCACTTTTGCCCCTCGACCTTCTCCCGGTCTATAAATAGCCCTGCATGTCTGAGCCTATGTTGAACACCAGTTCGAACAAAACTTGTTCTTTGGTGTTCGGGGCTAAAAGCTAATAAAGCTCATACCAAGCACTTGGTCTTCGTCCTTGCGCTTGTTCACTCCTTACACCCAAGCGCAAGTCTTCCGGCCCGGACAAGATCAAGGCCGAGATGCTGCACCCTGTCGCTCCCGTGGTCGCTCCCTGGCTCCGGGCCATCCTGCTGGCCGCCCTCAAGGCCTCCGTCGTCCCGACCGAGTGGAACACTGTCCTGATCCACCCGGTCTACAAGAACAAGGGTTCGATCCTCGATCCGGCCATGTACCGGCCCATCGGGTTGACCCAGGTCCTCCGCAAGATCGCCGAGCGAGTCCTGCTGCCGTTCCTCACCCGCGAGATCGGCATCATGGACATTGCCCAGGGAGGCTTCCGCCCGGACCGAGGCACCCTCGACCAGGTGTACTCGCTCGACGCTCTTGTCCGCATGAACAAGATCCGCGACGACGAGTACAGCCTGGTCTTCCTCGACATCAAGGCCGCCTACGACACTGTCTGGCGGGAGCGCCTCTGGGACAAGATCGCCACCCGAGGTGCTGGTCCGGTCGCCGTCGGGGTCCTCAGGGCCATGTTCGACCGCACTCTTGTCCGCGTCGCCAGCAAGGGCCGCACGTCGCAGCCTGTGTGGCTGCAGAAGGGTCTCATCCAAGGCTCGGTCCTGAGTCCCCTTCTGTTCAGTGCCCACATTGACGACCTGCCTGGACTGCTCCGAGCCGAGGACGGACTTGTGCTTGCCTCGAGTCGCCACCACCGTCTCCGGGTCAACTCGCTCTGGTTTGCCGATGACGGTGTCCTCATCTGTCCGGCTGGCCGCACCCAGGCCATGCTGGATATCTGCGAACGCCACAGCATCGACAACCGGTACCGCTTCTCGCCTCCCAAGTGCGAGGTGCTGTACTCGGCCTGCAACGTCGACCAGCTCCATCCCGCCAAGCTGTACGGCACCGAGCTGCCCAAGGTCCTCCAGTTCCGCTACCTCGGTGTCATGGTCGACATTGACGGATTCCGCCCGGACCTCCAGTTCGACAAGCTCCTCCGCAAGGTCCACATGGTCACCGACACCGTGGTTGGACTCGGCATCACCCTCGGCAAGGTCTCGGCCAAGACCATCACCCAGGTCTACAAGACCTTTGTGCGGCCGACCCTCGAATACGGGATGGCCATGGACATCCCCGACCCAGCTCTGCGCGACCGCCTCGACGACGCCCAGATGACGGCCCTCCGCACCATGTTCCGCGTCGGCCCCGGCACTCCCGTCGGTGCCATGCACCTCAACTGCGGCCTTCCCAAGATGTCGGTCCGTGTCAAGATGCTGGCCCTGCAGAACTGGGCCCGCTGGGACGACCAAGTCTCTGACGGCGACAAGATGCTGTCGATGATCCTGCGCAACAAGATCATTGCGCCCTACCACCCCGACCAGTTCCTCGGCCAAGGAGTCCGAGCCGATCCGCACTGGGCCATGGTGGTCCGCCGACAAGAGGCCGACCACTCCCTCACGGCCACGGAGATCTACCGAGGCAAGACCCGACACCAGCCGCCGCCGCCCGGACCGCCCCGACCCCAGCCCGTCCCGATCAAGACCCTCATCTTCGAGGACCACATGAAGAACGGCTTCGACCGCTCCAAGCAGCTCACCGCCGCCTGCACCCCGTCGACCAAGATGTCGGGACTCTGGGAGGCTCGCGGGTACCAAGGATCCATGATCATGCTCATGTTCATGGTCCGATGGCGACTCGGTGCTCTCCCAGGCCACTTCAGATTTGGCTACCGCAAGTGCAAGAACCTGGCTCGACACGGATCCGGGATCGACTTGACCAGGACCCACGCACAGCAGTGTGTGGATCCGCATCAAGTCCTGGTCCGCAAGGTCGCAGCCCTCAAGACGGCCCACCCGACTTGGGTGGAAAGTGGTATAGCCGGAGTGGGACCAGTGGACAAGCTGCTGGACCTGCTCAGTTTCGATCGCACTCCCCCTCGCAGTCGCACCCCTCCCGCACTTGGATCACTTGCTGCTCATGTACCCGCTCCCCGCACTGCCTTCCGAGCATTCGCACTTGGTGCACACCCAGCACCACCACCCACTCCCACACCCAGTGTAGTCCCACCCTTGCAGTCTCTCCCTGCACCCTCATCACAGCGTAGTATAGTGTCAGCACTTGTCATTCCTCCACCCCGACCCCCCCTCGATCCTGCTGTTCCCTTGTGGGAACTGCTCGAAAATGTGTTCACCCGCTTGGTCTCAGACCTTGTGGGCAGCTGAGGCAGCACTAGGCTGCAACAGGAGTAAATAGGCTTGCCTGTGTACTCAACGTGCCGGGGTACCAACCTGTTGGACCTGATGGCTTGTCTTCTTGAATAAAGTTGACTATAGTAACAAAAAAAAAAAAAACCTGTCCTGCTCTTGCTGCACCTGTCCTGCTCCTGCTGCACCTGTATTGCTCTTGCTGCACCGTGTGGCCTGCACCACACTGCTTTCACCTCTGTGTTTGTTCCAGCTCTGCCCCTCCAGTTCCCCGCCCTCGCTCCCACACTCCCTGTCCCCTTCCCCACTGCTGAGCGATGTCCAAGGACAGACCCCAGCAGTCCCTTCTCCCGGCCTCGACCATCGCTGTCGGCAGCTTGATCTTCAAGCGCAAGGAGCGACCCGTGGCCACCCCTTCCTCCCCCGCCAAGCGTCGCCTGTCCTTGCCCGACGCAATGACCATGCTCCCCAGGCCGGAGCATGACGAGCGTCTCCCCGAGTCCGAGTTCCCGTCCGTGTCCGTGCCCGAGTCCAGGCTCCCGGCCCCGCCCGAGTTCAGGTTCCCGGCCGAACCCGACTTTTCGTTCCCGCCCTTGGACCGCGCTGCCGCCCGTGCCGCCGTCGACATTGATGAACTGGAGGACATCAATGTCGAAGAAGACCTCAGCCCGGACCAAGAGCCTGACGCTGAGCCCTCGTCCTCCTGTGCCGACCAAGACCACCCTGCCGAGTCCCTGGCTCCCGTGTCCTCCTCCGCCGCTCCCCACCAAGACCACTGTGCCATGGACATTGTTGTCCAGCCCAGTGCCGACGTCGTCTCGGTTCCTTGGCGCGACGAGTTCTGGCGCAAGTGGCACGCCTCGTCCGACGTCGATGATCAGAAGGCTGCAACCCAGATCATCGACGTCACCAAGATGAACAACCAGCTGTGGATGGCCGTGACCGCCAAGCTGCAGTGCACTGTCCTGTGCCGCAAGTGCAAGCTCGCCTCGGCCGATCCCTGGATCGTCGTCAAGCACGGCAAGGACGAGCTCCAGCTCAAGTGTCCCCAGGCCCTCGAGGACGGACCCTGCCCCGGCCAGATGTCGGCCTTCCAGTTCTGGGCCCACATGAGCCGCACCACCAAGGAGTCCCGCAAGCTGTTTGTGGATGCGTTCTCGGACAAGTTCAAGGAGAACTTCCACACCAAGTGCGGCCTCAAGACCATGGACAAGCAGCGCGCCGTCCCCCGTGGTGCCTCTGAAGGCGCCCCTCGAGCAGCCCCTGCTTCCACTGCTGACCCCGTCGATCCAGCTCGTCGAGCTGTTGATGCTGTTGGCACTGCGTCCCCTGTCCCCAAGGCCAGGCCCGTCCTTCCGCCCCGACCCGTCGTCAAGGCCAAGACCCCTCCTCCGTCCCAGGCTCCCGTCCCTGCGATGAAACCCGAGGAGGCCCTCGCTATCCTCAAGCGAGAGGCTGACCGGGTGCAGTCCATCCTGTTCGAGGCACTCGTGGCCGACAACATGGATGCTGCCACCAAGGCCATGGTCCAGAAGATCGCCAAGTCCAATGTGGCAATCAGCCGTGCCACGGAGCAGCTCCGCAAGTCTGTTGCCAACAAGACTGCCACCCCCAAGACCCAGTCCCCCGGTTCCAAGACCCAGTCCTCCGGCTCCCTCCCTGGCTCTGCCCCTGTTTCCGCCCCGTCTCCCTCGTACAAGGCCGCTCTCTTGAAGAACGTTCGGGAGGCCGAGAGCCGTGTCGGCCGCATGTCCGAGGCCAGCCAGCTCGACGAATGGAAGAGGATGCTGACCACCGGCCGAATGCCAGGCTCCTCCAAGCCGATCCAGCCCAACCAGCACCGCCAGCCAGTCCTTGTCCCCGGGACGGTCGCCAACTCTGAGCTCCGGAACGACAAGTTCAGGGAGGCCGTCACCAACATGGACTGGCTGTACGTCGAGGGCATCCGCTGTGGCGACCTCGGCAGTGTCCGCCGCAACCTCAAGCGATGCGGCATCGACACCAGGGAGTTGGCCGAGATCAACTTCCCTGAGGCCACGGTCATGGAGGTCCTTGTCCGCGACAAATCCAACAAGGCCGACCTTGGTGCCCGTCTGGAGTCGCTGTCGTCCACACATGGCAGGGTCAGGGTCGTACCGGCCTACGACGTCATCCATGGTCTCAAGCACCATGGACTGGCCCTGTCCCGATCCGATGCCATCAAGAACTTTATGGCAAAGTCCCTCCGCCAGGCAGCCAAGGCCAAGACCGCCCCTGTCCGCCGCTGCATCCAGATGCGCATCCCCGAGGAGTACCGCGACGAGTACGACTCGCTCCTCAAGAAGGCCCTATCCGGCAAGGAGGTCAAGCGGGCGGACATCACCGCCGTCCCCAAGGTCCCTGGTTCTGCCGCTGCCGCTGCCTCGTCGTCTGCCTCTGCCGCTGCCGCTACCGCTGCCCCTGCCGTTGTCGTTGCTGTCGCTGCTGCTGCTGCCCCCGCCGCTGGTGCCTCGTCAAAGCCCAGCAAGCCTCACCCCGCCTACAGAGTCCCGCTGTCCGTCATGGACACTGACTCTGAAGGAGAGGGCCCCCGGGCCAGCAGCAGCGCTGCACGACTCCAATGAATCCACACCCCTCGCAGGGAGGCGGCAGGGCCCAGACATCCCTGACCGTCGCTTCCTTCAATGTCTGTGGCATCAACGTCAACGACGTTGAACTCAAGAACCTCATCGACACCAACGACATCGACTTTGTCGGTGTCCAAGAAACCCTCGCCGACCTCGAACCCCGCAGCCCTCTCTGTGGCTATGCCGTCAAGGTCCCTGGTCCCCGTTGCCGCGCCGGTAGAGGCATCGCCATCCTCTACAACCCGGCCAGGATCGACCCGCACGACTTCACCAACATTGAAGTCAGCGACAAGGGCGACGCCATGTGGGTGACATACAAACACGTCATCCACATCGGCAACTTCTACCTGTCCCCGAGCCTCAAGCTGGACGACTACCGCGAGGCCCTCCAGTCGATCCACACCAAGGCCGCCCTCCCCGACGCCCAGGTCATTGTGGTGGGTGACTTCAATGCCCACCTCAGTGCCCTGAGCGGACTGCCCACGCCGCTCCGTGGCAGGGAGAAGATCCTCGAGGACACTGTCTCCCGCGCCGGTCTCCGCGTTGTGCCTCCAGCTGTGATCCCGACCCACACCCGGCAGCGGGGTCCCAGCTGGACAACGATCGACTACATCTTTGTGTCGCATCGCCAGGCCAACAACGACCCGCTGCTGCAGGTCGACACTGCCGGTGCCTTCCGTGGCCAGTCCGACCACTTCCCCATCTGGGCGACTCTGCGGGTACAGCCAAAGTACTACCCAAAGGTCGACCAATGGCAGTGGAAGATCGCCCAGCTCGAGGATCCTGCCGTCCGCGCCCAGTACCTCTTGGCGCTGCTGGACGAGCGCGAACGCGGTCTGCAGCGCATACAGGCTGCACTCCGGCCAATCTCAAGGGGATCGGTCATTCCGATCTCGGAGAGTGCGGCCCAGGACTGCATCGACCGCGCCTGGTCCATCATGATCGCCCTGATCACCACCGCTGCCGACTCCACCATCGGCAAGGCTTCCATCAAGACCGTCTGGAAGGACCCGGCCCTGATCCCCGAGATGCGGCAGCTTCGCGAGAGGCGCCGCGATCTCATCTACCAGCTCAAGTTGCCCGGGCTCTCCCTCCGCGTCGCCGAGGACAAGCGCGCCGAACTCCGCGCTGTCCGCAAACAAGAAAAGAACCTCATCGTCCAGTCCCGCCGAGCAGCCGAGACCCTGGCCATGAACAAGCTGCACTCCCTCAACGCTTCCGAGGTCGCCAAGTCCCTGGCCGCCATGAAGAAGCGCAAGGAGCTCGACGACGCCTTCCACTTTGACAACTCGGACGAGGCCCTCGAGCGACTTGTGGTCCACTACGGCAAGGTCTCCTCGCACTCCCAGGACACCCCCGGTGCCGCCTTTGACCGGACCGTCGGCCCAAGACCCCTGGACACTGTTCCGCGCCTGCTCCCCGAGGACCGCTCCATTCCCCGATTGTCGTCGGACGAGGTGGCCGATGCCATCGTCAAGTCCCCCAAGCGCAAGTCTTCCGGCCCGGACAAGATCAAGGCCGAGATGCTGCACCCTGTCGCTCCCGTGGTCGCTCCCTGGCTCCGGGCCATCCTGCTGGCCGCCCTCAAGGCCTCCGTCGTCCCGACCGAGTGGAACACTGTCCTGATCCACCCGGTCTACAAGAACAAGGGTTCGATCCTCGATCCGGCCATGTACCGGCCCATCGGGTTGACCCAGGTCCTCCGCAAGATCGCCGAGCGAGTCCTGCTGCCGTTCCTCACCCGCGAGATCGGCATCATGGACATTGCCCAGGGAGGCTTCCGCCCGGACCGAGGCACCCTCGACCAGGTGTACTCGCTCGACGCTCTTGTCCGCATGAACAAGATCCGCGACGACGAGTACAGCCTGGTCTTCCTCGACATCAAGGCCGCCTACGACACTGTCTGGCGGGAGCGCCTCTGGGACAAGATCGCCACCCGAGGTGCTGGTCCGGTCGCCGTCGGGGTCCTCAGGGCCATGTTCGACCGCACTCTTGTCCGCGTCGCCAGCAAGGGCCGCACGTCGCAGCCTGTGTGGCTGCAGAAGGGTCTCATCCAAGGCTCGGTCCTGAGTCCCCTTCTGTTCAGTGCCCACATTGACGACCTGCCTGGACTGCTCCGAG
Organism: Polychytrium aggregatum; assembly: GCF_025602895.1. NCBI lineage: Eukaryota > Fungi > Chytridiomycota > Chytridiomycetes > Polychytriales > Polychytrium > Polychytrium aggregatum. Next base: position 15,910 of record NW_026516564.1, read on the forward strand.
CCGAGGACGGACTTGTGCTTGCCTCGAGTCGCCACCACCGTCTCCGGGTCAACTCGCTCTGGTTTGCCGATGACGGTGTCCTCATCTGTCCGGCTGGCCGCACCCAGGCCATGCTGGATATCTGCGAACGCCACAGCATCGACAACCGGTACCGCTTCTCGCCTCCCAAGTGCGAGGTGCTGTACTCGGCCTGCAACGTCGACCAGCTCCATCCCGCCAAGCTGTACGGCACCGAGCTGCCCAAGGTCCTCCAGTTCCGCTACCTCGGTGTCATGGTCGACATTGACGGATTCCGCCCGGACCTCCAGTTCGACAAGCTCCTCCGCAAGGTCCACATGGTCACCGACACCGTGGTTGGACTCGGCATCACCCTCGGCAAGGTCTCGGCCAAGACCATCACCCAGGTCTACAAGACCTTTGTGCGGCCGACCCTCGAATACGGGATGGCCATGGACATCCCCGACCCAGCTCTGCGCGACCGCCTCGACGACGCCCAGATGACGGCCCTCCGCACCATGTTCCGCGTCGGCCCCGGCACTCCCGTCGGTGCCATGCACCTCAACTGCGGCCTTCCCAAGATGTCGGTCCGTGTCAAGATGCTGGCCCTGCAGAACTGGGCCCGCTGGGACGACCAAGTCTCTGACGGCGACAAGATGCTGTCGATGATCCTGCGCAACAAGATCATTGCGCCCTACCACCCCGACCAGTTCCTCGGCCAAGGAGTCCGAGCCGATCCGCACTGGGCCATGGTGGTCCGCCGACAAGAGGCCGACCACTCCCTCACGGCCACGGAGATCTACCGAGGCAAGACCCGACACCAGCCGCCGCCGCCCGGACCGCCCCGACCCCAGCCCGTCCCGATCAAGACCCTCATCTTCGAGGACCACATGAAGAACGGCTTCGACCGCTCCAAGCAGCTCACCGCCGCCTGCACCCCGTCGACCAAGATGTCGGGACTCTGGGAGGCTCGCGGGTACCAAGGATCCATGATCATGCTCATGTTCATGGTCCGATGGCGACTCGGTGCTCTCCCAGGCCACTTCAGATTTGGCTACCGCAAGTGCAAGAACCTGGCTCGACACGGATCCGGGATCGACTTGACCAGGACCCACGCACAGCAGTGTGTGGATCCGCATCAAGTCCTGGTCCGCAAGGTCGCAGCCCTCAAGACGGCCCACCCGACTTGGGTGGAAAGTGGTATAGCCGGAGTGGGACCAGTGGACAAGCTGCTGGACCTGCTCAGTTTCGATCGCACTCCCCCTCGCAGTCGCACCCCTCCCGCACTTGGATCACTTGCTGCTCATGTACCCGCTCCCCGCACTGCCTTCCGAGCATTCGCACTTGGTGCACACCCAGCACCACCACCCACTCCCACACCCAGTGTAGTCCCACCCTTGCAGTCTCTCCCTGCACCCTCATCACAGCGTAGTATAGTGTCAGCACTTGTCATTCCTCCACCCCGACCCCCCCTCGATCCTGCTGTTCCCTTGTGGGAACTGCTCGAAAATGTGTTCACCCGCTTGGTCTCAGACCTTGTGGGCAGCTGAGGCAGCACTAGGCTGCAACAGGAGTAAATAGGCTTGCCTGTGTACTCAACGTGCCGGGGTACCAACCTGTTGGACCTGATGGCTTGTCTTCTTGAATAAAGTTGACTATAGTAACAAAAAAAAAAAAAACCTATCCTGCTCCTGCTGCACCTGTCCTGCTCTTGCTGCACCTGTCCTGCTCTTGCTGCACCTGTCCTGCTCTTGCTGCACCTGTCCTGCTCCTGCTGCACCTGTATTGCTCTTGCTGCACCGTGTGGCCTGCACCACACTGCTTTCACCTCTGTGTTTGTTCCAGCTCTGCCCCTCCAGTTCCCCGCCCTCGCTCCCACACTCCCTGTCCCCTTCCCCACTGCTGAGCGATGTCCAAGGACAGACCCCAGCAGTCCCTTCTCCCGGCCTCGACCATCGCTGTCGGCAGCTTGATCTTCAAGCGCAAGGAGCGACCCGTGGCCACCCCTTCCTCCCCCGCCAAGCGTCGCCTGTCCTTGCCCGACGCAATGACCATGCTCCCCAGGCCGGAGCATGACGAGCGTCTCCCCGAGTCCGAGTTCCCGTCCGTGTCCGTGCCCGAGTCCAGGCTCCCGGCCCCGCCCGAGTTCAGGTTCCCGGCCGAACCCGACTTTTCGTTCCCGCCCTTGGACCGCGCTGCCGCCCGTGCCGCCGTCGACATTGATGAACTGGAGGACATCAATGTCGAAGAAGACCTCAGCCCGGACCAAGAGCCTGACGCTGAGCCCTCGTCCTCCTGTGCCGACCAAGACCACCCTGCCGAGTCCCTGGCTCCCGTGTCCTCCTCCGCCGCTCCCCACCAAGACCACTGTGCCATGGACATTGTTGTCCAGCCCAGTGCCGACGTCGTCTCGGTTCCTTGGCGCGACGAGTTCTGGCGCAAGTGGCACGCCTCGTCCGACGTCGATGATCAGAAGGCTGCAACCCAGATCATCGACGTCACCAAGATGAACAACCAGCTGTGGATGGCCGTGACCGCCAAGCTGCAGTGCACTGTCCTGTGCCGCAAGTGCAAGCTCGCCTCGGCCGATCCCTGGATCGTCGTCAAGCACGGCAAGGACGAGCTCCAGCTCAAGTGTCCCCAGGCCCTCGAGGACGGACCCTGCCCCGGCCAGATGTCGGCCTTCCAGTTCTGGGCCCACATGAGCCGCACCACCAAGGAGTCCCGCAAGCTGTTTGTGGATGCGTTCTCGGACAAGTTCAAGGAGAACTTCCACACCAAGTGCGGCCTCAAGACCATGGACAAGCAGCGCGCCGTCCCCCGTGGTGCCTCTGAAGGCGCCCCTCGAGCAGCCCCTGCTTCCACTGCTGACCCCGTCGATCCAGCTCGTCGAGCTGTTGATGCTGTTGGCACTGCGTCCCCTGTCCCCAAGGCCAGGCCCGTCCTTCCGCCCCGACCCGTCGTCAAGGCCAAGACCCCTCCTCCGTCCCAGGCTCCCGTCCCTGCGATGAAACCCGAGGAGGCCCTCGCTATCCTCAAGCGAGAGGCTGACCGGGTGCAGTCCATCCTGTTCGAGGCACTCGTGGCCGACAACATGGATGCTGCCACCAAGGCCATGGTCCAGAAGATCGCCAAGTCCAATGTGGCAATCAGCCGTGCCACGGAGCAGCTCCGCAAGTCTGTTGCCAACAAGACTGCCACCCCCAAGACCCAGTCCCCCGGTTCCAAGACCCAGTCCTCCGGCTCCCTCCCTGGCTCTGCCCCTGTTTCCGCCCCGTCTCCCTCGTACAAGGCCGCTCTCTTGAAGAACGTTCGGGAGGCCGAGAGCCGTGTCGGCCGCATGTCCGAGGCCAGCCAGCTCGACGAATGGAAGAGGATGCTGACCACCGGCCGAATGCCAGGCTCCTCCAAGCCGATCCAGCCCAACCAGCACCGCCAGCCAGTCCTTGTCCCCGGGACGGTCGCCAACTCTGAGCTCCGGAACGACAAGTTCAGGGAGGCCGTCACCAACATGGACTGGCTGTACGTCGAGGGCATCCGCTGTGGCGACCTCGGCAGTGTCCGCCGCAACCTCAAGCGATGCGGCATCGACACCAGGGAGTTGGCCGAGATCAACTTCCCTGAGGCCACGGTCATGGAGGTCCTTGTCCGCGACAAATCCAACAAGGCCGACCTTGGTGCCCGTCTGGAGTCGCTGTCGTCCACACATGGCAGGGTCAGGGTCGTACCGGCCTACGACGTCATCCATGGTCTCAAGCACCATGGACTGGCCCTGTCCCGATCCGATGCCATCAAGAACTTTATGGCAAAGTCCCTCCGCCAGGCAGCCAAGGCCAAGACCGCCCCTGTCCGCCGCTGCATCCAGATGCGCATCCCCGAGGAGTACCGCGACGAGTACGACTCGCTCCTCAAGAAGGCCCTATCCGGCAAGGAGGTCAAGCGGGCGGACATCACCGCCGTCCCCAAGGTCCCTGGTTCTGCCGCTGCCGCTGCCTCGTCGTCTGCCTCTGCCGCTGCCGCTACCGCTGCCCCTGCCGTTGTCGTTGCTGTCGCTGCTGCTGCTGCCCCCGCCGCTGGTGCCTCGTCAAAGCCCAGCAAGCCTCACCCCGCCTACAGAGTCCCGCTGTCCGTCATGGACACTGACTCTGAAGGAGAGGGCCCCCGGGCCAGCAGCAGCGCTGCACGACTCCAATGAATCCACACCCCTCGCAGGGAGGCGGCAGGGCCCAGACATCCCTGACCGTCGCTTCCTTCAATGTCTGTGGCATCAACGTCAACGACGTTGAACTCAAGAACCTCATCGACACCAACGACATCGACTTTGTCGGTGTCCAAGAAACCCTCGCCGACCTCGAACCCCGCAGCCCTCTCTGTGGCTATGCCGTCAAGGTCCCTGGTCCCCGTTGCCGCGCCGGTAGAGGCATCGCCATCCTCTACAACCCGGCCAGGATCGACCCGCACGACTTCACCAACATTGAAGTCAGCGACAAGGGCGACGCCATGTGGGTGACATACAAACACGTCATCCACATCGGCAACTTCTACCTGTCCCCGAGCCTCAAGCTGGACGACTACCGCGAGGCCCTCCAGTCGATCCACACCAAGGCCGCCCTCCCCGACGCCCAGGTCATTGTGGTGGGTGACTTCAATGCCCACCTCAGTGCCCTGAGCGGACTGCCCACGCCGCTCCGTGGCAGGGAGAAGATCCTCGAGGACACTGTCTCCCGCGCCGGTCTCCGCGTTGTGCCTCCAGCTGTGATCCCGACCCACACCCGGCAGCGGGGTCCCAGCTGGACAACGATCGACTACATCTTTGTGTCGCATCGCCAGGCCAACAACGACCCGCTGCTGCAGGTCGACACTGCCGGTGCCTTCCGTGGCCAGTCCGACCACTTCCCCATCTGGGCGACTCTGCGGGTACAGCCAAAGTACTACCCAAAGGTCGACCAATGGCAGTGGAAGATCGCCCAGCTCGAGGATCCTGCCGTCCGCGCCCAGTACCTCTTGGCGCTGCTGGACGAGCGCGAACGCGGTCTGCAGCGCATCCAGGCTGCACTCCGGCCAATCTCAAGGGGATCGGTCATTCCGATCTCGGAGAGTGCGGCCCAGGACTGCATCGACCGCGCCTGGTCCATCATGATCGCCCTGATCACCACCGCTGCCGACTCCACCATCGGCAAGGCTTCCATCAAGACCGTCTGGAAGGACCCGGCCCTGATCCCCGAGATGCGGCAGCTTCGCGAGAGGCGCCGCGATCTCATCTACCAGCTCAAGTTGCCCGGGCTCTCCCTCCGCGTCGCCGAGGACAAGCGCGCCGAACTCCGCGCTGTCCGCAAACAAGAAAAGAACCTCATCGTCCAGTCCCGCCGAGCAGCCGAGACCCTGGCCATGAACAAGCTGCACTCCCTCAACGCTTCCGAGGTCGCCAAGTCCCTGGCCGCCATGAAGAAGCGCAAGGAGCTCGACGACGCCTTCCACTTTGACAACTCGGACGAGGCCCTCGAGCGACTTGTGGTCCACTACGGCAAGGTCTCCTCGCACTCCCAGGACACCCCCGGTGCCGCCTTTGACCGGACCGTCGGCCCAAGACCCCTGGACACTGTTCCGCGCCTGCTCCCCGAGGACCGCTCCATTCCCCGATTGTCGTCGGACGAGGTGGCCGATGCCATCGTCAAGTCCCCCAAGCGCAAGTCTTCCGGCCCGGACAAGATCAAGGCCGAGATGCTGCACCCTGTCGCTCCCGTGGTCGCTCCCTGGCTTCCGGGCCATCCTGCTGGCCGCCCTCAAGGCCTCCGTCGTCCCGACCGAGTGAACACTGTCCTGATCCACCCGGTC
>NW_026516565.1:0-21739 GCF_025602895.1 Polychytrium aggregatum
CTTTGCCCTCATTGATCCTGCCTTTGCGGATCTCCATAAACCTCTCTCTTATCCCTCTTTCTACTCCCTACTCCGTTTCCCTTGCTGATGGTTCTTCGGCCGGTTTCATTCGTTTCCAAACCGTTCCTGTGACGTTGACCATTGGTTCCCACACCGAGTCGATTTCTTTTCTTGTGACTCGACTCTCCACCACTCCATCACTCTTGGTCTTCCCTGGATGCGCTTGCATAATCCAGTTGTCAATTGGAAGTCCCTCTCCCTTTCGTTCTCCGATCCCTCTTGCCTTGCTGATGGACACATCCTCGCGGATGTCTCTGCTTCCTCCTTGGACACTTCGTCCCCTTCCGGCTATTCGCCTCCCCCTTCGGGCACTTCGCCTTTGACTCCTCCCTCCGGTCCTTCCCTTACACCGGTTCCCTCCTTTGGCACTTCGCCTTCCCTTTCTTCCCGCCTTGACTCTGCTTCGCTTTCTGAAGAGCCAACGGCTTTATCTTCGCCCGACATTGAGCTCGTTAATGCGGCGAGTCTTCTCCGTCTTGCACGGGAAGACAAGCTCGACATTTTCGCTGCCCAAAGGGATATCCGTCCTCCTTCGCCGGAGACGTATCCTACGGTGTCGATAAGGTCCGTGCTCACGACGAAGGTGTATGCCGAGTCTGGCACCCCTGTTGACTCTCGAGGTGTCCCGCTCAAATACAATGAGTTTGGCGACGTTTTCAGCCTCAAGTCTGACCCTCCTTCTTCCTTGCCTCCTCACCGTCCGTATGACTTGTCTATTGAGTTTGTACGGACCGAGGATGGAAAGGAACCTCGTTTGCCAAAGCCGGGGAAAGTCTATCCTTTGTCCCCGGCCGAGGAATCTGCTCTTTCGGAGTATCTGACCAACGCCCTCGCACGTGGTTGGATCTCCAAATCCTCGTCTCCCGTTGGTGCTCCCTGCTTCTTCGTGAAGAAGCCCAATGGTGGTCTTCGCCTTTGCGTCGACTACCGGGGCCTCAATGCCATCACGAAGAAGAACCGCTACCCTCTTCCCCTCTTCCAGGATCTTCTGGATAAACTTTCTTCTGCCCGCGTCTTCTCACACCTTGACCTTCCTGATGCTTACCACTTGGTTCGTGTCAAGAAGGGCGATGAGTGGAAGACTGCTTTTGTTTGCAAATCTGGCTCTTACGAGTACAATGTTATCCCCTTTGGTCTTTCGAATGCCCCCGCTGCTTTTCAGTTTTTTATGAACGACATCTTCTCGGACCTCCTTGGTGTCTGTGTTGTCATTTATCTTGACGACATCCTGATCTTCTCAAAAGATCCCCTGGAGCATGAGGAGCATGTTAAGCTTGTTCTTTCTCGCCTTCGTGAACACTCTCTTAAGGTCAATCCGGCCAAGTGTTCTTTTGACCTTTCTGAAGTTGACTTTCTCGGCATGATCATTTCTGCCGATGGCATTAAAATGGACCCTGCCAAGGTCGAGGCCGTTTCCCTTTGGCCTGTTCCCTCTTCTGCTCGCGACATCCAAGTTTTTATTGGTTTCGCAAACTTTTACCGCCGCTTCGTCAAGGACTTTTCCGCACTTGCTCGTCCTTTGACTTCACTCACCACCAAATCCTCCACCTTCTCTTGGTCTCCCGAGGCCCAAGAGGCTTTTGATTCTCTTAAACGTTCATTCACTTCCGCACCTATTCTTCGTTACTTTGATTCCTCCAAACCCGCTGTCATCGAGCCCGATGCTTCTGACTTTGCTCTGGGTACCGTCCTTTCCCAGTTTGACCCTGACGGCGCTCTTCACCCCGTTGCTTTTCACTCTCGGCAATTCCGTCCCGCCGAGGTGAATTATGACACCCACGACAAAGAGCTCCTTGCTATTGTCGATTCCTTTACTGCCTGGCGTCATTACTTGATGGCTGCCGACCCCGATCATCCCACTCTTGTTTTCTCTGATCACCAGAACCTCACCCGGTTCACTTCCGCTTCCCAACTTTCTCGCCGCCAGTTCCGGTGGGCCCAATTCCTTTCTGATTTTGCTTTTCGCATTTACCACCGCCCTGGTCGCCTCAACACCAAAGCCGATGCTCTCAGTCGCCGTTCTGACTTTGAGATAAAGCCTGGTGACTCCCTCCACTCCACCAACTTCCTTCAGCTGTTCGAGTCTATTTCTCTCGACAGCATCACCGTTATCGGCTCGAACCCCGATTTTCTTTCCGAGATTCGAGCTGCCACCCTTTCTTGTTCCCTTCTTTCTGACTTCAACGCCAAACGTCTTGATGGCGATTACTCCTTCCGTGACGGTCTCCTTTACTTTAAAGACCTGATCGTTGTCCCTTCCCCCGAGCTCCAGCTCAAAGTGTTTGAGCAACGTCACTGCTCCGCTGCCGCTGGTCACTTTGGTCTTGCCAAGACCGTTGAGCTCATCTCCCGGGACTTTCACTGGCCCCGGCTTCGTAAGTCTGTGCGTCGCTTCATTGCTAATTGTGAAGCGTGCCAGCGAGCCAAGCCGTCCCGTCACTCCCCTTATGGTTTACTTCACCCTCTCCCCGTTCCTTCCGAACGTTGGTGGGACCTGTCGATGGACTTCATCACGGATCTCCCACCTTCGAACGGCTTTGACTCCATCTTCGTGGTTAAGGACCGCCTGTCCAAACAAGCACACTTTGTGCCCACCACGAAGATGGTTACAGGCGAGCAAACCGCCGAACTCTTCCTCTCCCACATCTTCCGCTTGCATGGTTGTCCCCGGTCTATTGTTTCGGACCGAGGAACTCAGTTTACTTCGGCCTTCTGGAGGCGCTTCAATGAGCTTCTGAAGACGAAGATTTCCCTTTCTTCTGCCTTCCACCCCGAGACCGACGGTTCGACCGAGGTTCTCAACCAGGTCATCGAGCAGTATTTGCGTATCCATTGCAATTACCTGCAAGACGACTGGACCCTTCACCTTCCCCTTGCCGAGTTCACTTACAACAACTCGGAAAACACCTCCACTGGCATGACTCCCTTCTTTGCAGTCCATGGCCATCACCCCATTTTTGATCCCTCCATCATCCGTGATCCTTCTGTTGTGCCCTCTGCCGAAGAACGTGTCGACCGACTTCAGACCGTTCTCGAGGATCTCAAGGCCAACCTCCGGGTTGCCCAAGAGTCCTACACTTTGCAGGCCAACAAATCCCGTCTCCCCACTCCCGACATCTCCGTTGGCGACCTCGTTTTTCTTGATCGTCGCCACATCCGCACCCTTCGTCCCTCCAACAAGCTTGATCAGAAAAAGCTTGGCCCCTTTAAAGTTCTTCGCCGCATCAACCCCGTTGCCTTTGAACTTAAACTCCCTTCCACACTCAAAGTCCACCCCGTCTTTCATGTATCCCTCCTTGAACCCCGAACGAAGGACATTGTTCCCGAGTTCACCCAACCCGAACCTCCACCCATTCTTGTTGACTCCCAGGAAGAGTTTGAGGTCGAGACTGTTCTCGATTCTCGGCTCTTCCGTGGTCGCTTACAGTACTTGGTTCAGTGGAAGGGCTATTCCGAGACTGACCGGTCTTGGGAGCCCGCTGCCAATGTTTCCCACGCCACTGATCTTGTTGCTGACTTCCACCTTCGCTATCCCTCAAAGCCGAAGGCGACGCCCGGAGTTCGTCGCTAAGGAAGGGGATGATGTTAGGGATAGCTTCTGCTTGTTCTCCACTTTGACTGCACACTTGGCTGTTCTTTTGCCTTTCTGTTTGTTTGTGTGTAGCTTTGCAGTTCCCCTCCAATTTTCCGCCTTTTGCCTGCCATTTCCACTCCTTCCGCACTTCCGTTTTCCCCGCGCTGCTCCGCTTCCTTTGTCTTCTTCGCACGCGCCGGTTTGTTTGTGCACGCGCCTTGCTGCGATTGGTTGCAATTCGGCTGCCGGTCATGTGTCCCACCACCGGTGACTCATGACCTGCCTGACCGCCCCGATCTCTTGTTCATCTCGCATGCATTTGCCCCAACCTTATACTTGACCAATCCGCTTCTTGGACGTTGAGTCACATTGCTTCGCCTTTGCACGTTTCTCCTGCCAGGTGCTTCGCTTTTGCTTGCGCCTCCCTCGCTTTGGTTCTCTGCCTGTCTCGGTGGTCCTTCTCGGCCCTCGTTCGTGCATCGCCCCCTTCGCCCTGCTCGATCGCCCACTTTTCCCTCCCTTGGCCGCCCTTCGCTGCCAAGTCCGGACTTGTCTATAAATAGCCTGACCCCCGCGATGTGTAGTCGAACCTCAGCGTTCAAAATAGGACTAAATAAAGTGCCTTCTACTTTATTCTCTGAGTGTTCCTCACGTCTCATTTCGAGACAAGTCTTATCTTGAACGGATCTTTGCTTCCCTCGCTCCCTCTCCGAGTCCACTTCGGACTTTACCCTTGCCTTCCCTGAGCTCACTTCGAGCTCACTTCTTCTTTTGCCGTTGAGTCCCCTTCGGACTCTAACAAACAAGCTTAACATGCTCCTCATGCTCCTGGGGATCTTTTGAGAAGATCAGGATGTCGTCAAGATAAATGACAACACAGACACCAAGGAGGTCCGAGAAGATGTCGTTCATAAAAAACTGGAAAGCAGCGGGGGCATTCGAAAGACCAAAGGGGATAACATTGTACTCAAATGAGCCAGATTTGCAAACAAAAGCAGTCTTCCACTCATCGCCCTTCTTGACACGAACCAAGTGGTAAGCATCAGGAAGGTCAAGGTGTGAGAAGACGCGGGCAGAAGAAAGTTTATCCAGAAGATCCTGGAAGAGGGGAAGTGGGTAACGGTTCTTCTTCGTGATGGCATTGAGGCCTCGGTAGTCGACGCAAAGGCGAAGACCACCATTGGGCTTCTTCACGAAGAAGCAGGGAGCACCAACGGGAGAAGAGGATTTGGAGATCCAACCACGTGCGAGGGCGTTGGTCAGATACTCCGAAAGAGCAGATTCCTCGGCCGGGGACAAAGGATAGACTTTCCCCGGCTTTGGCAAACGAGGTTCCTTTCCATCCTCGGTCCGTACAAACTCAATGGACAAGTCATACGGACGATGAGGAGGCAAGGAAGAAGGAGGGTCAGACTTGAGGCTGAAAACGTCGCCAAACTCATTGTATTTGAGTGGGACGCCTCGAGAGTCAACAGGGGTGCCAGACTCGGCATACACCTTCGTCGTGAGCACGGACCTTATCGACACCGTAGGATACGTCTCCGGCGAAGGAGGACGGATATCCATTTGGGCAGCGAAAATGTCGAGCTTGTCTTCCCGTGCAAGACGGAGAAGACTCGCCGCATTAACGAGCTCAATGTCGGGTGAAGATAAAGCCGTTGGCTCTTCAGAAAGCGAAGCAGAGTCAAGGCGGGAAGAAAGGGAAGGCGAAGTGCCAAAGGAGGGAACCGGTGTAAGGGAAGGACCGGAGGGAGGAGGAGTCAAAGGCGAAGTGCCCGAAGGGGGAGGCGAGGAGCCGGAAGCGGACGGAGTGTCCAAGGAAGAAGCAGAGACATCCGCGAGGATGTGTCCATCAGCAAGGCAAGAGGGATCGGAGAATGAAAGGGAGAGGGACTTCCAATTAACAACTGGATTATGCAAGCGCATCCAGGGAAGACCAAGAGTGATGGGAGTGGTGGAGAGTCGAGTCACAAGAAAAGAAATCGACTCGGTGTGGGAACCAATGGTCAGAGTCAAAGGCGCGGTTTGGAAACGAATGAAACCGGCCGAAGAACCATCAGCAAGGGAAACGGAGTAAGGAGTAGAAAGAGGGATAAGAGAGAGTTTATGGAGATCGGCAAAGGCAGGATCAATGAGGGCAAGAGCGGAACATCCATCATCAATAAAAACAGAAAGGGAGATGGAGACCGGGCCAGAAAGACTCATGACGATAAGAGTGGCCGGAAGAAGAAGCTTATCGTCCGATAGTGACGAGTCAGAGGGGGAAGATGTTCGTATCGCCGAACAGACCACCTCGCTTACTTGCGAGGTGCTGCTCGGCTGTGAGCATTTCCCGAGTTCCGTTTGACCAGAACCGGGCACTGCTGAACATCGCGACTGCCGGGACAAGACTTTTCCCCGCAGTACAAGCAGAGACCCTGCTCACGACGTCGCTTTTTCTCGACGTCGGAGAGCTTAGCAGGGCGGACCGAGACAGAGTCAAGGTCCATGGGAGTGGGTGCAGAAGAGGAGGAAGAAGAAACATGCGCGGGAGAATGGTGGTGATGGGGAGCAGAGCGAGAAGAAGGAGGAGGAGGTTGGGAACGGGAGGAGACCTTGAGACGATGGAGGGCATCGTCGTACTCGACCGCTGCCTTGATCAACTCAGGGCAAGGGAAGCGGGAGCGGGGCGGAGACCGATGAGGTGGAACTTGACCTCAGACTTCAAACCCTCCTTGAAGAAGTGCATCTTGGTGGGTTCGTCAGTCTGGACGCGGGCGGCGAGCTGGACGAAGCGGGTGGCGAAGGCTTGGCAGGACTTGAGCTGGACCAAGCGCTTTGAGGTCGTTCAAGGCCTTATCTTGCGAGGAGGCCGTGTCCTCACCGAAGGTCGACTTGAGGGCAACTTCAAAATCCGCGAAGGAAGCCGGGAAGCGGTTGGCCATATAAAAGGCGGCCTCGTACCATTTGAAAGCTTCGCCGCGGAGGAAGGAGGTGGCATAAAGGACCTTCTGGCGCTCGGGCGCAAAGAAGGCAGGATCGGCGAGGAAGACGAGGTGGCACTGGGCGAGGAAGGCCGTCGTCTCGTCGCGGGAACCTAGGAACTCCTTGGGCTTGTTCACCTGGTAGACCTGGCGGGGAGCGGCGGCGGGAGCTTGCAGATCTTGGATCTGACGATGGAGAGCAGCGTTCTGGGTCATGAGGGCGTTCATACGCTCCTCCATGCGCGCCAGGTACGCATTGAGATCTGCCGGGGGTGCAGCAGGCTCAGCCATCGGATCGACGAGGGAAAGAGAGGCGAAAGAAGAAGAAAGGCCGGGAAGCCAAGAGGGAGCGTTCAAAATGATGTTAGAGTCCAAAGGGGACTCAACGGCAAAAGAAGAAGTGAGCTCGAAGTGAGCTCAGGGAAAGCAAGGGTAGAGTCCGAAGTGGACTCGGAGAGGGAGCGAGGGAAGCAAAGATCCGTTCAAGATAAGACTTGTCTCGAAATGAGACGTGAGGAACACTCAGAGAATAAAGTAGAAGGCACTTTATTTAGTCCTATTTTGAACGCTAAGGTTCGACTACACATCGCGGGGGTCAGGCTATTTATAGACAAGTCCGGACTTGGCAGCGAAGGGCGGCCAAGGGAGGGAAAAGTGGGCGATCGAGCAGGGCGAAGGGGGCGATGCACGAACGAGGGCCGAGAAGGACCACCGAGACAGGCAGAGAACCAAAGCGAGAGAGGCGCAAGCAAAAGCGAAGCACCTGGCAGGAGAAACGTGCAAAGGCGAAGCAATGTGACTCAACGTCCAAGAAGCGGATTGGTCAAGTATAAGGTTGGGGCAAATGCATGCGAGATGAACAAGAGATCGGGGCGGTCAGGCAGGTCATGAGTCACCGGTGGGGGGACACATGACCGGCAGCCGAATTGCAACCAATCGCAGCAAGGCGCGTGCACAAACAAACCGGCGCGTGCGAAGAAGACAAAGGAAGCGGAGCAGCGCGGGAAAACGGAAGTGCGGAAGGAGCGGAAAAGACAGGCAAAAGGCGGAAAATCGGAGGGGAACTGCAAGGCTACACACAAACAAACAGAAAGGCAAAAGAATAGCCAAGTGTGCAGTCAAAGTGGAGAACAAGCAGGAGCTATCCCTAACACGCAATGACCATGCTCCCCAGGCCGGAGCATGACGAGCGTCTCCCCGAGTCCGAGTTCCCGTCCGTGTCCGTGCCCGAGTCCAGGCTCCCGGCCCCGCCCGAGTTCAGGTTCCCGGCCGAACCCGACTTTTCGTTCCCGCCCTTGGACCGCGCTGCCGCCCGTGCCGCCGTCGACATTGATGAACTGGAGGACATCAATGTCGAAGAAGACCTCAGCCCGGACCAAGAGCCTGACGCTGAGCCCTCGTCCTCCTGTGCCGACCAAGACCACCCTGCCGAGTCCCTGGCTCCCGTGTCCTCCTCCGCCGCTCCCCACCAAGACCACTGTGCCATGGACATTGTTGTCCAGCCCAGTGCCGACGTCGTCTCGGTTCCTTGGCGCGACGAGTTCTGGCGCAAGTGGCACGCCTCGTCCGACGTCGATGATCAGAAGGCTGCAACCCAGATCATCGACGTCACCAAGATGAACAACCAGCTGTGGATGGCCGTGACCGCCAAGCTGCAGTGCACTGTCCTGTGCCGCAAGTGCAAGGTTAGGGATAGCTCCTGCTTGTTCTCCACTTTAACTGCACACTTGGCTATTCTTTTGCCTTTCTGTTTGTTTGTGTGTAGCCTTGCAGTTCCCCTCCGATTTTCCGCCTTTTGCCTGTCTTTTCCGCTCCTTCCGCACTTCCGTTTTCCCGTGCTGCTCCGCTTCCTTTGTCTTCTTCGCACGCGCCGGTTTGTTTGTGCACGCGCCTTGCTGCGATTGGTTGCAATTCGGCTGCCGGTCATGTGTCCCCCCACCGGTGACTCATGACCTGCCTGACCGCCCCGATCTCTTGTTCATCTCGCATGCATTTGCCCCAACCTTATACTTGACCAATCCGCTTCTTGGACGTTGAGTCACATTGCTTCGCCTTTGCACGTTTCTCCTGCCAGGTGCTTCGCTTTTGCTTGCGCCTCTCTCGCTTTGGTTCTCTGCCTGTCTCGGTGGTCCTTCTCGGCCCTCGTTCGTGCATCGCCCCCTTCGCCCTGCTCGATCGCCCACTTTTCCCTCCCTTGGCCGCCCTTCGCTGCCAAGTCCGGACTTGTCTATAAATAGCCTGACCCCCGCGATGTGTAGTCGAACCTTAGCGTTCAAAATAGGACTAAATAAAGTGCCTTCTACTTTATTCTCTGAGTGTTCCTCACGTCTCATTTCGAGACAAGTCTTATCTTGAACGGATCTTTGCTTCCCTCGCTCCCTCTCCGAGTCCACTTCGGACTCTACCCTTGCCTTCCCTGAGCTCACTTCGAGCTCACTTCTTCTTTTGCCGTTGAGTCCCCTTTGGACTCTAACATCATTTTGAACGCTCCCTCTTGGCTTCCCGGCCTTTCTTCTTCTTTCGCCTCTCTTTCCCTCGTCGATCCGATGGCTGAGCCTGCTGCACCCCCTGCAGATCTCAATGCGTATCTGGCGCGCATGGAGGAGCGTATGAACGCCCTCATGACCCAGAACGCTGCTCTCCATCGTCAGATCCAAGATCTGCAAGCTCCCGCCGCCGCTCCCCGCCAGGTCTACCAGGTGAACAAGCCCAAGGAGTTCCTAGGTTCCCGCGACGAGACGACGGCCTTCCTCGCCCAGTGCCACCTCGGTCTTCCTCGCCGATCCTGCCTTCTTCGCGCCCGAGCGCCAGAAGGTCCTTTACGCCACCTCCTTCCTCCGCGGCGAAGCCTTCAAGTGGTACGAGGCCGCCTTCTACATGGCCAACCGCTTCCCGGCTTCCTTCGCGGATTTTGAAGTTGCCCTCAAGTCGACCTTCGGTGAGGACACGGCCTCCTCGCAAGATAAGGCCTTGAACGACCTCAAGCGCTTGGTCCAGCTCAAGTCCTGCCAAGCCTTCGCCACCCGCTTCGTCCAGCTCGCCGCCCGCGTCCAGACTGATGAACCCACCAAGATGCACTTCTTCAAGGAGGGTTTGAAGTCTGAGGTCAAGTTCCACCTCATCGGTCTCCGCCCCGCTCCCGCTTCCTTGCCTGAGTTGATCAAGGCAGCGGTCGAGTACGACGATGCCCTCCATCGTCTCAAGATCTCCTCCCGTTCCCAACCTCCTCCTCCTTCTTCTCGCTCTGCTCCCCATCACCACCATTCTCCCGCGCATGTTTCTTCTTCCTCCTCTTCTGCACCCACTCCCATGGACCTTGACTCTGTCTCGGTCCGCCCTGCTAAGCTCTCCGACGTCGAGAAAAAGCGACGTCGTGAGCAGGGTCTCTGCTTGTACTGCGGGGAAAAGTCTTGTCCCGGCAGTCGCGATGTTCAGCAGTGCCCGGTTCTGGTCAAACGGAACTCGGGAAATGCCCACAGCCGAGCAGCACCTCGCAAGTAAGCGAGGTGGTCTGTTCGGCGATACGAACATCTTCCCCCTCTGACTCGTCATTATCGGACGATAAGCTTCTTCTTCCGGCCACCCTTGTCGTCATGAGTCTTTCTGGCCCGGTCTCCATCTCCCTTTCTGTCTTTATTGATGATGGATGCACCGCTCTTGCCCTCATTGATCCTGCCTTTGCGGATCTCCATAAACTCTCTCTTATCCCTCTTTCTACTCCCTACTCCGTTTCCCTTGCTGATGGTTCTTCGGCCGGTTTCATTCGTTTCCAAACCGTTCCTGTGACGTTGACCATTGGTTCCCACACCGAGTCGATTTCTTTTCTTGTGACTCGACTCTCCACCACTCCCATCACTCTTGGTCTTCCCTGGATGCGCTTGCATAATCCAGTTGTCAATTGGAAGTCCCTCTCCCTTTCGTTCTCCGATCCCTCTTGCCTTGCTGATGGACACATCCTCGCGGATGTCTCTGCTTCCTCCTTGGACACTTCGTCCCCTTCCGGCTATTCGCCTCCCCCTTCGGGCACTTCGCCTTTGACTCCTCCCTCCGGTCCTTCCCTTACACCGGTTCCCTCCTTTGGCACTTCGCCTTCCCTTTCTTCCCGCCTTGACTCTGCTTCGCTTTCTGAAGAGCCAACGGCTTTATCTTCGCCCGACATTGAGCTCGTTAATGCGGCGAGTCTTCTCCGTCTTGCACGGGAAGACAAGCTCGACATTTTCGCTGCCCAAATGGATATCCGTCCTCCTTCGCCGGAGACGTATCCTACGGTGTCGATAAGGTCCGTGCTCACGACGAAGGTGTATGCCGAGTCTGGCACCCCTGTTGACTCTCGAGGTGTCCCGCTCAAATACAATGAGTTTGGCGACGTTTTCAGCCTCAAGTCTGACCCTCCTTCTTCCTTGCCTCCTCACCGTCCGTATGACTTGTCTATTGAGTTTGTACGGACCGAGGATGGAAAGGAACCTCGTTTGCCAAAGCCGGGGAAAGTCTATCCTTTGTCCCCGGCCGAGGAATCTGCTCTTTCGGAGTATCTGACCAACGCCCTCGCACGTGGTTGGATCTCCAAATCCTCTTCTCCCGTTGGTGCTCCCTGCTTCTTCGTGAAGAAGCCCAATGGTGGTCTTCGCCTTTGCGTCGACTACCGGGGCCTCAATGCCATCACGAAGAAGAACCGCTACCCTCTTCCCCTCTTCCAGGATCTTCTGGATAAACTTTCTTCTGCCCGCGTCTTCTCACACCTTGACCTTCCTGATGCTTACCACTTGGTTCGTGTCAAGAAGGGCGATGAGTGGAAGACTGCTTTTGTTTGCAAATCTGGCTCTTACGAGTACAATGTTATCCCCTTTGGTCTTTCGAATGCCCCCGCTGCTTTTCAGTTTTTTATGAACGACATCTTCTCGGACCTCCTTGGTGTCTGTGTTGTCATTTATCTTGACGACATCCTGATCTTCTCAAAAGATCCCCTGGAGCATGAGGAGCATGTTAAGCTTGTTCTTTCTCGCCTTCGTGAACACTCTCTTAAGGTCAATCCGGCCAAGTGTTCTTTTGACCTTTCTGAAGTTGACTTTCTCGGCATGATCATTTCTGCCGATGGCATTCAAAATGGACCCTGCCAAGGTCGAGGCCGTTTCCCTTTGGCCTGTTCCCTCTTCTGCTCGCGATATCCAAGTCTTTATTGGTTTCGCAAACTTTTACCGCCGCTTCGTCAAGGACTTTTCCGCACTTGCTCGTCCTTTGACTTCACTCACCACCAAATCCTCCACCTTCTCTTGGTCTCCCGAGGCCCAAGAGGCTTTTGATTCTCTTAAACGTTCATTCACTTCCGCACCTATTCTTCGATACTTTGATTTCTCTAAACCCGCTGTCATCGAGCCCGATGCTTCTGACTTTGCTCTGGGTGCCGTCCTTTCTCAGTTTGACCCTGACGGCGCTCTTCACCCCGTTGCTTTTCACTCTCGGCAATTCCGTCCCGCCGAGGTGAATTATGACACTCACGACAAAGAGCTCCTTCGCTATTGTCGATTCCTTTACCTGCCTGGCGTCATTACTTGATGGCTGCCGACCCTGATCATCCCACTCTTGTTTTCTCTGATCATCAGAACCTCACCCGGTTCACTTCCGCTTCCCAACTTTCTCGCCGCCAGTTCCGGTGGGCCCAATTCCTTTCTGACTTTGCTTTTCGCATTTACCACCGCCCTGGTCGTCCTCAACACCAAAGCCGATGCTCTCAGTCGCCGTTCTGACTTTGAGATAAAGCCTGGTGACTCCCTCCACTCCACCAACTTCCTTCAGCTGTTCGAGTCTATTTCTCTCGACAGCATCACCTGTTATCGGCTCGAATCCCGACTTTCTTTCCGAGATTCGAGCTGCCACCCTTTCTTGTTCCCTCCTTTCTGACTTTCA
The DNA here is from genome assembly GCF_025602895.1 of Polychytrium aggregatum. NCBI lineage: Eukaryota > Fungi > Chytridiomycota > Chytridiomycetes > Polychytriales > Polychytrium > Polychytrium aggregatum. The sequence goes on from NW_026516565.1 coordinate 12,502, forward strand.
ACGCCAAACGTCTTGATGGCGATTACTCCTTCCGTGACGGTCTCCTTTACTTTAAAGACCTGATCGTTGTCCCTTCCCCCGAGCTCCAGCTCAAAGTGTTTGAGCAACGTCACTGCTCCGCTGCCGCTGGTCACTTTGGTCTTGCCAAGACCGTTGAGCTCATCTCCCGGGACTTTCACTGGCCCCGGCTTCGTAAGTCTGTGCGTCGCTTCATTGCTAATTGTGAAGCGTGCCAGCGAGCCAAGCCGTCCCGTCACTCCCCTTATGGTTTACTTCACCCTCTCCCCGTTCCTTCCGAACGTTGGTGGGACCTGTCGATGGACTTCATCACGGATCTCCCACCTTCGAACGGCTTTGACTCCATCTTCGTGGTTAAGGACCGCCTGTCCAAACAAGCACACTTTGTGCCCACCACGAAGACGGTTACAGGCGAGCAAACCGCCGAACTCTTCCTCTCCCACATCTTCCGCTTGCATGGTTGTCCCCGGTCTATTGTTTCGGACCGAGGAACTCAGTTTACTTCGGCCTTCTGGAGGCGCTTCAATGAGCTTCTGAAGACGAAGATTTCCCTTTCTTCTGCCTTCCACCCCGAGACCGACGGTTCGACCGAGGTTCTCAACCAGGTCATCGAGCAGTATTTGCGTATCCATTGCAATTACCTGCAAGACGACTGGACCCTTCACCTTCCCCTTGCCGAGTTCACTTACAACAACTCGGAAAACACCTCCACTGGCATGACTCCCTTCTTTGCAGTCCATGGCCATCACCCCATTTTTGATCCCTCCATCATCCGTGATCCTTCTGTTGTGCCCTCTGCCGAAGAACGTGTCGACCGACTTCAGACCGTTCTCGAGGATCTCAAGGCCAACCTCCGGGTTGCCCAAGAGTCCTACACTTTGCAGGCCAACAAATCCCGTCTCCCCACTCCCGACATCTCCGTTGGCGACCTCGTTTTTCTTGATCGTCGCCACATCCGCACCCTTCGTCCCTCCAACAAGCTTGATCAGAAAAAGCTTGGCCCCTTTAAAGTTCTTCGCCGCATCAACCCCGTTGCCTTTGAACTTAAACTCCCTTCCACACTCAAAGTCCACCCCGTCTTTCATGTATCCCTCCTTGAACCCCGAACGAAGGACATTGTTCCCGAGTTCACCCAACCCGAACCTCCACCCATTCTTGTTGACTCCCAGGAAGAGTTTGAGGTCGAGACTGTTCTCGATTCTCGGCTCTTCCGTGGTCGCTTACAGTACTTGGTTCAGTGGAAGGGCTATTCCGAGACTGACCGGTCTTGGGAGCCCGCTGCCAATGTTTCCCACGCCACTGATCTTGTTGCTGACTTCCACCTTCGCTATCCCTCAAAGCCGAAGGCGACGCCCGGAGTTCGTCGCTAAGGAAGGGGATGATGTTAGGGATAGCTTCTGCTTGTTCTCCACTTTGACTGCACACTTGGCTGTTCTTTTGCCTTTCTGTTTGTTTGTGTGTAGCTTTGCAGTTCCCCTCCAATTTTCCGCCTTTTGCCTGCCATTTCCGCTCCTTCCGCACTTCCGTTTCCCCGCGCTGCTCCGCTTCCTTTGTCTTCTTCGCACGCGCCGGTTTGTTTGTGCACGCGCCTTGCTGCGATTGGTTGCAATTCGGCTGCCGGTCATGTGTCCCACCACCGGTGACTCATGACCTGCCTGACCGCCCCGATCTCTTGTTCATCTCGCATGCATTTGCCCCAACCTTATACTTGACCAATCCGCTTCTTGGACGTTGAGTCACATTGCTTCGCCTTTGCACGTTTCTCCTGCCAGGTGCTTCGCTTTTGCTTGCGCCTCCCTCGCTTTGGTTCTCTGCCTGTCTCGGTGGTCCTTCTCGGCCCTCGTTCGTGCATCGCCCCCTTCGCCCTGCTCGATCGCCCACTTTTCCCTCCCTTGGCCGCCCTTCGCTGCCAAGTCCGGACTTGTCTATAAATAGCCTGACCCCCGCGATGTGTAGTCGAACCTCAGCGTTCAAAATAGGACTAAATAAAGTGCCTTCTACTTTATTCTCTGAGTGTTCCTCACGTCTCATTTCGAGACTAGTCTTATCTTGAACGGATCTTTGCTTCCCTCGCTCCCTCTCCGAGTCCACTTCGGACTTTACCCTTGCCTTCCCTGAGCTCACTTCGAGCTCACTTCTTCTTTTGCCGTTGAGTCCCCTTCGGACTCTAACAGACGGCTCCAGATCTAAGCCTCCACTTAGATCTGGGCCTGGTCGTTTCCCGACTCGAAGTGTTCCTCCTCACCATCATCGTAGACGATGGTTCGGACAACCTTCGAACGGGGACGGGAGCCGGGAGCCTGAGGACGGGAGCCGGGGAAGCGGGAACCAGAGGCGGGAGCACGGGAGCCGGACTTGAGGGGGCAGGACTTGGCGACGTGGCCGGGCTTGCCACAGCGGAAGCAGAGGCGCTCCTGGAAACGGCGGTTCTTCTCCTCGGGGGTCAGGCGGCTGACGACGGCGGCGTCGATCTGCATCGGCTCGGAGTAGAGAACCGGAGGCTCCTGGGCGGGCGGCTGGAAGGACGGAGGTCGGGAGTTGAAGGCCTGGGTGCCGAAGGAAACAGGGCCAGTGTTTCGGAGCTCGTTGTTGAGCTCGATGATGCGTGCATCGATCTTGAGGCAACGCTCGACGAACGGGACCAAGCGGAGAGGGAGAGGGTCGATGAAGGAGAGGCGCTGCTTGATCTCCCTCGACAGGCCACGGCGGAAGGCGGAGATCTTGGCTTCGTCGTTCCAGGGAAGGTCGGCGGCAACGCGGAGGAACTCGGAAGCGTAGTCCATGCACGAGCGGTTGCCCTGTGCCATGGAGGAAAGGAGCAGCTCGGCAGTGTGGGTGCGGTCGGGATCGTCAAACGCTTGGCGGAAGCGTTCCATGAACGAGTCGAACGAGTGCAGGATTTGATCGTTCGACTCGATCAAGGGAGTCGCCCACTGTAGGGCCGGACCAGTGAGCAAACTCAAGACGTAACCCACCTTGACTTGCTCGGACGGGAACCTGGATGCCTGGAGCATCATGAGCAGGCGGCACTGGTTGACGAAGGGGCGGAACTTTGACCTGGTGCCGTCGAACTTGTCCGGGGTCGGCATGTGCGGGAGCTGTGGGGCGGCGGAAGAATGTGTGGTCCGGAGGAGAACCAGTTCCTCCTGGAGGGCAACGATTTGGGCCTGGAGTTGGTCCATGTGGGCTTTGAAAGTGGGGAGCGAGGGTGCAGGGAAGACAACAGAGAATAGAAGGATGAGGGCAGCAACGAAGCCTCAGCCAAGCAGGTGGTCAGACAGAGAGAGGGAGTTCGAACAATATGTGAGGACCACGACAAGCAACGACACTGGACGACCAGGTGCTTGGCGAACAACGATAAGCTATATTACGACTTATCAGATAACAACAAGTGTTGTTCGAACTGAAGATACAAAATGGGTGCAAGAAAGGAGGGGTTTTATAGCCAAGAGGGAAACCGAAGGGCGAAAGTGGGCGAGAAGGGTGGAGCGACAAACGAGGGACGAGATGGGGGTGCGAGGGAGGCGGAGCTGCTAGAGAGAGAGGCGAAGCACAGCGCAGTCGGAGGCGAAGTAAGAGTCATCGGCGCCAGCCAATCAGGGAATACACGCCAAGACAAACAAACATGACTCACGGTGCATCACGCGCAGCAGTCCACACGTGTTCCCAACGTGCATGATCATCACAGAAAGGCCCGAAGGGGAAGCCATTGGTAAAGGAGATAGCGAAGGGAACGGGGACAAAAGCTGGGCAAGTGGGGGGTTGTTGAAGGTCTTGCCAAGTGTCAAGACTGGACAACGGGGCAAGCAGGGAAGTGCGCAAGAGTCCTAATGCAAGACTCGAACGTAGGGAGAGGAGCGGGGACTGAACTGGGACACAGAGTGTCAAGTGTAAAGTCAAAGTTTTATTCTAGATCCAAGGCTTAGGATACTAAAAATACGAAGTGGCAAGACGAAGGCAAAAGACAGAGGCTGGTCGGAGGGCTATTTATGCGAGCGCCAAGGATCGACGCTGCAGAGCGAGGGGGCAGGAGCGAAGCAGAGGCGGGGAGGGCGAAGCAGCGAGCGGAGCAGGTGGCGGCCGTGACTCGGGATCCGTGAGTCAGCGGGCGTCAGTGGCGGCGGCATGGCGGCGCCAAGGCGTCAGGCGGCGTCGAGGCGGCGTCGTGGGCGTAACCCATGACCAACAGCAAGGGAGCGGGGACGGAACACAGGCAGCGCGCGTGCTGGCGGGAAGACAACAAGGCAGCACAGCGCGGGAAACAAACAAACAGAAGGGAGGGAAAGCACTAAGGCAGGCAAACAGAAAGGAAAGGGCAAGGGCAGAGGGTGTTCATGACACTACCCTGTTAGGGATAGCTCCTGCTTGTTCTCCACTTTGACTGCACACTTGGCTGTTCTTTTGCCTTTCTGTTTGTTTGTGTGTAGCTTTGTAGTTCCCCTCCGATTTTCCGCCCTTTGCCTGTCTTTTCCGCTCCTTCCGCACTTCCGTTTTCCCGCGCTGCTCCGCTTCCTTTGTCTTCTTCGCACGCGCCGGTTTGTTTGTGCACGCGCCTTGCTGCGATTGGTTGCAATTCGGCTGCCGGTCATGTGTCCCCCCACCGGTGACTCATGACCTGCCTGACCGCCCCGATCTCTTGTTCATCTCGCATGCATTTGCCCCAACCTTATACTTGACCAATCCGCTTCTTGGACGTTGAGTCACATTGCTTCGCCTTTGCACGTTTCTCCTGCCAGGTGCTTCGCTTTTGCTTGCGCCTCTCTCGCTTTGGTTCTCTGCCTGTCTCGGTGGTCCTTCTCGGCCCTCGTTCGTGCATCGCCCCCTTCGCCCTGCTCGATCGCCCACTTTTCCCTCCCTTGGCCGCCCTTCGCTGCCAAGGCCTGTGTAGGAGATGGTATCTCCGACGCTGTGCTGCGCGTACTGCGCGTACTGCGCGGCGCAGTGGGTCGTGACCTGTGCTGCGCTTTGCGTTTTCACGCACCGCAGGCAGGCCACCGCAGGGTATACCTGCGGGTTGCCCCCGTTCCCCCCGTTTGTCTGGAGTTCGGTTTTATCGTGAATAAACGTAAGTGCTCCCCGAGCTCACCCGTCCGCTAGAGTAGCCTAGCACCGCCCTGTTCTGCCCCGTCCTGTCTTGTCTTGTACCCCCTCCCTCCCCGTCTTGCCCCAACGTCCCAGTAGTGGACGTTACATGGTAGCATCGGAAATCCTCGTCTTGTTTTCGTCCTGTTTGTCCTCTTTCTAGATCCTCAAGCTGGATCCCGCCTCTCTTGCCGACCGACTCTCCTCTCTGTCCCTGGAGCCTGCCCCTGCCATGAGCAACCCCCGCCCACTTCCGGAAGCCTTCCTCAAGACCTTCCGTGCCCCAGTGTTTACTGGGAAGAGCCGCTCCTCCTCGGTGGAGGACTGGCTGCAGCAACTCGAGGACTACCTCGATGCTGCCCAAGTCGCCCCCACCCACCACATCGTCGCCGCCAAGCTCTGCTTAAAGGACCAGGCGTACCGTTGGTACCGCCGCCAAGGGTTCGACGAGCAGAGCGAAGGTGTGTTTGACGACTTCAAGGACCGCCTCCGTCGCCGCTTCGGCAGCCCCAATGCTGAACTCATTGCCCGTGACAAGCTATACTCTCTCGTGCAGCGTGGTTCTGTGACCCGCTACATCGAGGAGTTTGAAGACCTCTCCTCCCAGATTGAGGAGCTGGGCTCTGCTGATGCGATGTACCTCTTCCAGAAGGGCCTCAAGCCCAAGATCAGAGAGTACATCGCCAGCAACCCTGATGCCCGCAAGTCCCTGGACGTGATGATGGACGTTGCCGAGAACCTCGACAACGTCCAGTACCATGGCCGCCAGTTCTACCCGCAGCTGGCAGGCGGCCATCGGTCTCATCACGTCCCAGCCCGTCCGCCTCGCCCGGCCCCGCCCGCAAGACCCATGCCTGAGCCCATGGACGTTGACGTCAACGCCATGGAGGCTCGTGGCCCTCCCCGCTCCCGGTTCCAGCAAGCTGCCACTGTCTCCCCCAAGGACAGACAGAAGCAGGAGGACCTCCGCCATGGTTCCTGCTTCTTCTGTCACCGACCGGGACACCAGGCCAAGGAGTGCCCCATGAAGTCGGGAAACGGCCGACCCTACTAGGTGGCTCTGGAGCCCTAGTAGGAGACCAACGCCGTGGATTGCTCAATGCAGTCCACGCGTCTCCAGAGGAAGTTCACCTCGCCCCCTCCCCCGAAGGAGAAACAAACCAAGTGTTGTGCGTCGTGCGAGAGGTGCATGGTGGCGCAAGCCGCCTGCCTCTCCACGAACGTGAAGAGAAAACCAAAATTGAAAACCAAAACAAAAAAGAAAATCAAGAACCCTTGAGGGACAGGACCGCCTGTGCCCTCACCCCTGTCAAGTCGTGTGTGTCGGATGCTTCCGACATGTGTCCGCAAGCCGTGGACGTCGTGTGCAATGGCGTGCTGACGCCGCAGGCCCCCGCAATGGCCGAACCCTATCCAAAATGTCCGAGTGGCCGTGATGAAGCCAACCAAGACCAAGTGTCGCCCGTTCCCCCAAGTCAAGTCATGGTGCAGGAGGCTGTGCAGGAGGACCATGAAGAGTCCCTGCTGTACCTCCCTGCCACCGTCCAAGGTCACACCGTCCGAATGATGGTGGACTCTGGAGCAAGCTGCAACTTTGTCAGCAGACGCTTGCTCCAGGAGCTCAACATACATGCAACCAAGAAGAAGTCGCCGATGAGTGTGGCGCTTGCAGACGATCGTGTGCAGCAGTGCACACACCAAGTGGTCCTGCGAGTGGCCCTCCATCCCAAGTACCATCCTGTCCTGTTGTTCCAAGTGATCGACACCAAGTTCGATGCCATCCTCGGCATGAGCTGGCTTGCTCGTGCCGAGCCGACTCCAGTCGTCGACTGGAAAGGCCGCACTGTCCGTGTTGGCCCTGACATTGTCCTGCAGGGCATGGCCTCACCCAACATGCCACCTCTCCTCTCAGCCATGCAATTCAAGAGGCTGATCAAGAAGGACACGTCGTTCCTCTGTGTCGTGCGTGAGGTCGACGACACCGACCAAGCCGGTCCCGGTCCCCCGCCTGTGGTGACCAAGCTGCTCGACGAGTACAAGGACGTATTCCCCGACCAGTTGCCACAATGCCTGCCACCCCAACGCACCGTCGATCATCGCATCGACATCGAACCAGGCTCGTCGCCTCCGTCAAGACCGACGTACCAACTGTCGCTGACGGAGATGGACGAACTCAAGCGCCAGTTGGATGACCTCCTCGCCCATGGGTTCATCCGCCCGAGCCAGTCACCGTATGGTGCACCAGTGCTCTTTGTCAAGAAGAAAGAAGGTGATCTCAGGATGTGCGTCGACTATCGCGCACTAAACAAACAGACCATCAAGAACACCTACCCGTTGCCCAGGATCGACGAGTTGATGGATCGTCTGAGTGGAGCAAAGGTCTTTAGCAAGATAGACCTCCGCTCAGGCTACCATCAGATCCGCATCCACGAGGATGATGTCCACAAGACCGCCTTCAGGACTCGCTACGGACTGTACGAGTTCCTAGTGCTGCCGTTCGGATTGACGAACGCACCTGCCACGTTCATGCAGCTGATGAACGATGTGTTCCGCCAAGAGCTCGACAACTCTGTCATCGTGTACCTGGATGATATCCTTGTGTACAGCAAGGATGAAGCGACCCATGAAGGTCATGTCGCCCGCGTGCTGGCCAAGCTACGCGAGCACAAGTTGTATGCCAAACTGTCCAAGTGTGAGTTCTTCAAGAATCAAGTCCCGTTCCTGGGACACGTTGTCTCAGGAAGAGGAATCGAAGTCGACCCCGCCAAGGTCAAGTCTGTGGTCGAGTGGCCGCCGCTCGCATGCGTCTCTGACGTGCAGTCGTTTCTCGGTCTCGTCAACTACTACCGCCGATTCATCCCCGATCTGGCGCGCACTGCCGGTCCACTCACAGACCTACTCCGCAAAGAGTGCCCCTTCGTGTGGGACCACCCACAACGCCAAGCGTTCGAGACCCTCAAGCACGCCTTGACGAACGCTCCTGTCCTCGCTGTGTTCGACCCGAACACGGATGTCTCCGTGCACACCGACGCCTCCGACTTTGCGGTGGGAGCTGTTTTGATGCAGGAGGGAAGGCCCGTTGCCTTCGAGTCGCGCAAACTGTCCCAACACGAGATCAACTATCCCGTGCACGAGAAGGAGCAGCTTGCGATCATCTACGCGCTGCAGAAGTTCCGAGTGTACCTCCACGGTACCGCCAAGCCCTTCAAGATTGTGACGGACCACCAGTCACTGCGTTACCTCGACACCAAGAAGAACCTGAGCCGACGCCAAGCGCGATGGATGGAGTTCCTCGCCGAGTACAACTACGAGGTTGTATACCAGAAAGGCAAACTCAATGTGGTGCCTGACGCACTGTCCCGACGCCCCGACTACCAATTGGCGTCACTGTACGAGTCGACTGTCAGTGTCGACAACACGATGCTGGATGTTGTCCGAGACAACATCGCCAACGACAAACAGTTCGGAGAACTGTTCCGAAAGGTGTCTAAGCTCCCCAAGGACGACGAATCATCCGAGTACACAGTGCGTGATGGCCTGCTCCTCCTGAAGAAGGACAGCCGTGTCTGTGTGCCGGACATTCATCCGTCGTTGAAGACCAATTTGCTCCAAGAGTCCACGACTCGCCCCTCGCTGGACACTTTGGAGTCGAGAAGACAGTACGACCGACTGGCAAAGTCGACGTACTGGCCTGGAATGAAGCGCACCGTCGAGAAGTACATCGAGTCCTGCCATACCTGCAAGATGGTCAAGTCACGCACGACCCGAGAGCAAGGATTGCTGCAACCCTGCTGTTCCCGACCGCCCCTGGACCAGCATGTCCATGGATCTCATCACGCATCTACCGACGACCAAGTTGGACCACGATGCAATCGCTGTCTTTGTCGACAGGTTCAGCAAGATGGCACACTTTGTGCCGTGCCAGACGACATGCTCCGCGCCTGACCTTGCACTGCTGTTCTTCAAGCATGTGTTCAAGCACCACGGCCTCCCAAAGTCCATCGTCAGTGATCGAGACCCCCGATTCACCTCCTTGTTTTGGACAAGTCTGTTCGACCATCTCGGCACCAAGCTGAACATGTCAACCTCGCACCACCAACAAACGGATGGACAGTCCGAGCGGACGATCCGCACCCTC
>NW_026516566.1:0-21723 GCF_025602895.1 Polychytrium aggregatum
CGCGCAGCCTCGATATGCCACTCACGGCCCCACTTCTTTTAGGGATACGTCGGTGAAGCTGCTGACATGTGGAGTTGTGGTGTCATCTTGGTGAGCAGCCGTCCAACTTGAGCCTCGTCTGTCCGCTCGCCTCGCTGGAGATGCGTGCACTCTGTCCAGCCAACTTGCTGATCCACTTTCCGTTGCTGCACTCGTCCAGTATGCTATGCTCTGTGGATACCTTCCCTTTGACGACGATCCAAGCAACCCCGACGGCGACAACCTGAACCTCCTGTACAAGTACATTCTCGAAACCCAGCTGGACTTTCCCGAATACGTCTCGGAGGACGCCCGAAGCCTTTTGCGCCGCATTCTGGTGCCTGATCCCAAGTACAGGGCCAAGATGCCCGAGATCATGGCTCACCGGTAACGATCAGACTCGGATGCTGGACAGCTTGCTGCTGCACTCGCTTCGCCATTTCCTCCTCACGTCCTGCTCGTGTCCTGCCTGTGTCCTGACGACACCTTGCCCTCGCTCTTGCGTTTTGGCCAGCTGGCTCGCCCCTTATGCCCATCTGTTCGATGAGGACGAAAAGGTACATTGGTAGACTGCCACGCCACATGCCATCACTCAGAGCCTGCATGGCTATACTCTGTCGTGTTGGCAAACATGCTTCGTGGACGCACACTCGACTGACCCCTCCCCTGAAACCAACTCATCACTCGCTCGTACCTGCGTTAATGTAGAGAATGAGATCTTTGGACCAGGTCGAACCTGTCCTCCCGACTCCTGGGGCGATCCCCGTTCCTGCAAAGGCGGCTGAGGCTGACTCGCCAGCCTCTGTTGTCGTCGATCCGCTCATCGACAACGGCTCCATCGACATTGACATGCACGCCTCTATCCCGGTCTTGATGCCCGTCGAGGACGTCGAGATGGCCGATGCTGCGGTTCCTCAGCCTACCGAGCTCGCTATCCCTGTGTTCCCTGCGCCGGTTATCCTCGAGACCCCCGTCGCCCCCATTACGCCTCCCTCGGTCGCTGTGCTGCCGGAACCTGCTCCCGTGGCCTCGCTCTCTCCCAGCTCGATCTCCGCGCGAGGAGGTCGTTCCTACCCGCCGTGAGAGCCTGAACGTCAAGGTCGAGGAGGCCCTTGCCAGCCTGGGCATCACCGACACCCCCTCCACCGTGTCGAGCAGCCGAAGCCCCGCCTCCAAGTCGACGTCGCCCACCATCTCGCTCGATCATTCCGTGTACTCGGTACCCCCGTCGTTCCCGTCTGCGTCGGTGGTTGGCGAGGCTCCTCGTGTGCCTGTGCGCACTCCCGATGTCCAGCGTAGCCACTCGGTCAGCCGACGACACGTCAACGACGATGCCGGCCAGACTCACCGCCTTCCCGCCCTTAAGCATCTCGATGCCAACCCGGAAAGCGAACGCAAGAGGTATGGTTGTTTCCCCCTCCCCTGAGCCCTCGGTCGTCCGACTCACAGTCTATTGAGTGCCTTTTGATCGGTCGTGTTTATTGAGCGAATCCTGATGCGGGTTTCTTGATTCCACACAGCTTTGACGTTCGCAAGATCTCGCAAACCCGAAAGAACGACTCCACCCCCACCCGCGGCTTCACCTGGTTCAGGAAGAGAGAGGGTGAGTTGAGTGGCTGTGTGCGCTGAGCATCGTGGACACACGCACACTTCCCGCGAGCTCCGCTCCTGTATGCGTGTCCTTACATCGGTTGCCGTTCTCCAGACTCTTCTCTCGAAGACCGTGCAAAGGCCTTCATCGACCAGGATCCGGCTGGTGCCAACGCCAACTCGGCCGCGCCCGTCGAAACTCTGGGTCGCCCGTCCATCTCGGCCTCGATCGTCGCCTCCGAGTTCTACAACTCGTCTGAATACCACTATGATAATGGCCAGAAGCTCCGTATCCGCTACCACCGCGGCCCCATCGACCAGCGCGCCATGACCTCCAAGCATCCCGTGCAGCTTCTCGTCGAAGTCACCCGTGTCCTCGAAGACCTCGGTATGGAGGTTGCCCCGAGCGAAGGCGAGGCCAAGATCAGGGTCACGCGCTTTGCCAACCCTCGTGCCGCCGTCGCACCTGTTCCCGCTGTGCCCCCCAAGATGTCTGTCGAGGCCAGCCGCACCTCTCAATCGGGTCTGACGCGCGAGAAGATCATTGCCAGCGGCCGCACTGGCAAGATGGCTGCCGTGCTGGCGTCGCTGCCAATGTCGCTGGTCAAACGTATCAAGTACATGGCCCAGCACGGCTCGAACTGGAACAAGGGCTACGACGGCAAGTCACGACCCAGCATCTCCGAGGAGGCCTTTGTCCAGATCAGTCCCGGCCCGGGCGCTCCCGATCTGATCGATCCTCCCCTCGAGCTGCTGGAAGACATTCGATTCCACGTCGAGATCCAGAAGATCAAGAACCTCGATGGCCTCTATGTTGTCGAGTTCAAGCGCATGAAGGGTGACATCTGGGCCTTCAAGAAGCTCTACCAGGACCTGATTCCCAAGATCCCCTTCAAGTCACCCGGCGAATTCTCCATCTAATCTGCGAGGCAAACTGTGTAAATGGCTGACCGAGGCGACGACACCCGATCCCAACTCCCCCCCCCTCTCCGAATCGCTTGGCGGGTGGATGGCAGTTCTGTCCTTGTTTTTTTTTCCTGTTGATCGCATCTGCTCCCATCTGTGCTCCCTTCTGTGCTTCTCTGCCATAGTTCCAGTAGCCGCCGAGTCCCCCCCCTCCATTCTGCGCACCGTCCCTCGTACTCTTGCTCACTTTCGCTCTCATTTCCCCCTCCCCTCAGCCAGTCTGTGTAGTCTTATGTTGGTTCCTTTCTCTGGTCTGCTTCCCTTCCTCGAACAAAGTATAATTTACTCCTCGCTCTTTACATTTGGGTTGTACCCGTATGTATCTTCATCCCCCCTTTTTCTTGCTCGTCACCGAAACAGGCACACTGTGTGCTTGTCCGAAGCGAGCGAGCGAGCGAGAAGCAGAAGGCCAGCGAGCGACAGAGAGGCGAGATGGGAAGGGGGAGAATTGAAGTGCCATTTCTTTCGCTAACTCCCCCCATCTTGCCCGACTCCCTGGTCTTCTCCTTTTCCTTGGCCTCATGTGTTACGACTCATATTTCTTCTCTTGGCTCTGTCTTACTGCTCTGTCGTGCCGCGTGCCGCCTCGTAATCTTATCCGCCGTCAGGACATACAAGCGCCCGCTTCTCAAGCAAGCTACCATGGCTCCAGAAGGTGTCGTGTCTTCCTCGCTCACCCACACTTCATTTCATCCCCCGCCTGTCCTTCCCCCTTCCTGTCCTTCATCATACTCTCGTACACTCAGCTGCCCTCCCCTCCCCACTGCCATATCATTTCTCGAACTCCATTGAAACACCTCTCCCCACTCACCACCAACTTTAATCCACAAAGGGCGCCCCTGGCGTTGCTGTCAATGTACCCCGGCGGTTCAGCCAACAAAAGGCCCTTTCCCCTGCCCCTCACACTCCTGACACACTTGAACCACGCGAGCACACAGCAGCCTCGGCCCCTCCTCACTTCTTCCAGATCTTCCTTTCGTCACTTCCGCGCCCTCTCCAGAACTCTATCTTTATTGATAGTCCCCATCCCTCTTTCTTTCATTCTCCTCTCTTCACCTCTTCCTCGTTTGCGAACCGCCTCATCAGCCAATTCTCTCTTTCTCTCCCCTTTTTCACAGCCCTCCCCCTCCCCCCCCTCCTGAATCGTCTCGCAAATACACAGTACTCTGCCCTTCCAAAAAATACGATGCGAGAGAGATTTCTCTTGGACACGGTGTCTGATGTATGACGAGAGAGAGTAGGAGAGAGGAGAGAGGAGAAATCGCTTCTGGGCATTGCAAAAAAAAAAAACCCCCCAAGAGGAAGCAGGCGACGACGGCCGCAGCAAAGGGAGCATGCCGGGTCTGGTCTGAGCTCTGCGATCTGGCCCAAGGACAGGGGTTTGTTGTTGTGCTGGGCGAGGGGTGGTGCGATTTGTGCTGTGGTGGCCACAATGAATATCCGCCAGCCAGACACAAACAGCGAACAAAGGGTGTCAAACTTGCCCATGTGTTCCCACCGAGTGAACTGTTCGCTGGCTGAACAGTGGATTTGCAAGCAGCTTGCTGGGCGAGGCAACAGCACAGCATCGAGGGACAACCAGCCAGACCCACCGCCCAAGCACAGAGCCGGTCACGCTGGCAGACTCAGCAGCTCGAGAGGAAGCACGAGCACTCGCTCAATGCAATCTGGCAAGCAGCCAGACCAAGCCGCCATCTCCTGGCTGCCCAGACCGACAAAAGGCGCTCCCCTCGCCCTTTCCCCTCGCCGTCGTTGTCTCGTTTCGCCCTTTCGGCTCCCTCCTCGCTCCCCTGCCCTCATCTGGCTTTGGTATCGGCACCTTTGTCGCTTCCATCCCAACCCCGGCATGCTCAGGGCCATCTCCTGTTGTTTTGGAGGGTCCGCAGACCCGGTCGACGACCGAGATGTCTCCTCGCAGACCCCTGTCTCCCAACAGCCAACATTCCCTTCTCAGCCCGATCCCTTTGGCCCCTGGCTCCATCCCGTCGAGTGCCTCGTCAACACTGCCCGCGACGAGCCCGATGCCCTCCTAATCAACACCTACGAGAGCGGCATCTCGGAGCGGCTCAGCTATCTCCGTGTGTGGAAGCAGGCGTACTCGGTCGCCCAGGCTCTCAAGGCTCTCCCTGGCTGGAACGACGACGACCACGAGGTCATCGGCACCTTCTGCGAGGCCGAAGCCAGCTGGGTGATCTTCTCGCTTGCTGTGTGGATGCTGGGCAAGTGAGTATCTCTGGTCTGGTCTGGTCTGGTCTGGTCTGGTCTGGTCAGTCTGCCTGTGCATGACATGACCGGCCTTTGTCCATGCCATGACCAGGATCGAGTCTCATCTGTACCTTGTTGCCATCCAGGAAAACACTCAACCTCGCTCTCAACTTCCCTGCCGCTGTTCGCAAGACTCTGTGCGAGAGGTTTGTCCTTGTGCTGGTCTCACATGTGTCTCAGGTGATTGACATCCCAGAGACCTCTGTGCTCAACCTGACTCGACCTTGACTCCAATCGAAACAGATACTTCATCAAGTACATCCTCTACCACCACAGCAAGCCTGGCCGCACCATTGGAGTGACACTGGTCGATGCCACCACGTTCCCTGTGCTGGACAGCATCCCACCCCCGTCTCTCGAAGTCTGTGAACCCCTTGATGATTATGTCGCCATCCAGTGCACCTCTGGAACAACCGGTATGTGGAGTGGCTGAGCGTGATGGTCCAGCAGCAAAGCAGATGGTGCAGTGGTGAGTAGAGTAAGATGGTGAGTGTGGTGAATGTGGAAAGTGATACGCTGACGATGCACATCCAACCCACAACCCGACTCCTTCGTCCTGCATCCTGGTTCCTCGTCGCTCCCACAGGCATCCCCAAGTCGTGAGTTCTCCTGTGGCTTCTGATCCTGTGGATTCTGATCCTGTGTCTACCTGATACTTTCTCACAGTCACAAGTGATCACATCACCACTCGTTGACTGAATCCTTCTGTGCTTGATGTTGATTGTTGCAGGTTCAAGTTCCCACACACTGGTGCAATCACAATTCGAACCTCAATCGGAGTGCTGAAGAGCAGCGCCGGGATATTGCAGGTTAGGATACAGGACATCAAATATCCCATTGATCCGAGCCCAAAGGGGTTTACTGACATTTGACTCCTCTCAGACCCCATCATTTGTAGGGCCGTTAAGCTTTTTGCTTGGCACTCTGAATCTTGGAGGATCAGTTTGGATTCCCGAATTGACGTTCAACACAGTTGAGAAAGCAAAGAACGTTGCCCAAATCCTGGATGACGGCGTCGCCTTTCTGGGTTTAGTGGGTATCAGATCAATAGGCACAACAAACGCCATGTGGTTCACATGCTGATGTCATTCATCCTCCCACAGACTCCCTCTTTCATGAAGTTGATCATCAACACCGCCGTTTCCCGGAACCCGAACATCAAGTGGATGAGTGCAAAGAAAATATTGATGGGTGCAGAGCACGTGCCTATGAGCGTCATCCACATGACGAGGGAGAGCTTTCCCAATGCCGAGTTCCAGTCAGCCTATGGATCGAGTGAGGTACAGTCCACGTCACTAGGTTTGCATCATCAATGAGCTGGGCATTTATTGACCGAAGTTTCTTCATCAGACAGGAGTTATTGGGGCAGGTTCGTTCTTGAGGATTCCAGCCGACAATCCCGTTCCAGAGAAGCTGGTCTACAAGTTGGTCAAACCTGGCGTGCGCTGCCTTCTCTTTGACGAGAAAGGCGAGATTATCGACCGACGATCATCAAACAGCGGAATCCTGGTCTTTGCCGTCGATCCCGAGCATCCTGCCAAGGACCATCCTGACTTTCTCAAAGCCGATCCCAACGACAAGCTGTCGACTTTCGGCTTCCTCGTGGATGGCTCGCCCCGAGTCTGCACCATGGACTGGGTCGAGATGGTCAGCGACAAGGAGTTCAGTGTTGTTGGAAGGTGAGTATGGCGACTATTGTGTGCTTGATCCATGAGAACTGCCATCCACACTCTTGGTTCCGATCCTTTTGCTCGCTGGATACTTATCACTCTCATTCTCACACCTCACACCTCACACCTCACACCTCACACCTCACACCTCACACCTCACACCTCACACCTCACACCTCACACCTCACACCTCACACCTCACACCTCACACCTCACACCTCACACCTCACACCTCACACCTCACCCTCCAGATTCGACCAGAAGATCAAGGTCAACGGTGTCTATGTCGACCTGAACTACCTCAGGGAGCTTGTCCACAAGCACTTGTCCCAGGTCATTGCCGACTGCTACTTCATCCACACCTCCGAGAGGAAGATCATCTTGCTCTACGTCCTTCAGAAAGGATCCAATCCCGACTTGATCTCGGCCGATATCATCCGAGTCGTCGAGGACATGTTGTTGCTGCTGAACGTCTCCAAGGTCCCCATCCACAACTGCCTCAGGCTCCACGAGCTCCCCTTCAACGACTCGGGCAAGGTCGATCTCAAGAAGCTCAAGCGCATCGCCGAGAACATCGAGCAGTACGGCCAGGCGGTCGATTACCCGCCCCTCATGGTCACCAGAACGTTCTTGACCAAGATTGCCTTCAAGATCTCCGAGTTCAGCAGCCAGATCCTGGACAACCCCGGTCTCTACGGCCGCAACTTTTACATTGGCGGCGTCGGCTTTGACTCGCTGAGCATCGGCCGCCTGGCTCTCGCCATCAGGGAGGAGTACGGTGTCGAGATCTCGCCAATGATCCTGCTGTCGAACAGCATGAGTCCCAAGGATGCCGCCCAGCTGGTCGTCGACATTCTCGACGACAAGCTGGTGATTCCGCCGACAATCGATCTGGCTGCCGAGGCTGCCAAGCTCGACGATGCGAGTGTGACGGCCGAGGGTTTCCCTCCGTTTGTCTATCCCAAGGAGGTCCGCGGCATCGTCCTGACGGGTGCAACCAGCTTCCTCGGAGCATTCCTGATCTTTGAGCTGGCACACAAGTTCCCTCGAGCCAAGATCTACTGCCTGGCACGAACCGAGACCGAGAAACTGGCCTTCCTCCGCACCTACTCCAACGCCTCGAGGCTGGTGATTGCATCGCGGAACAAGAACGATCCGTGGTATGACGTGCGAGACCGGTGGGTTGGTCTGCGCGGCGACGTTTCCAAGGAGCGATGGGCACTCTCGGACGAGCGATGGAAGGAGATTTGCGAAGAGACCGACATGATTGTGCACAACGCCGCCGAGGTGCACTGGCTCTACAACTACAACGAGCTCAAGGCAACAAACGTCCTCAGCACGGTGACGGTGCTGCAGCTGGCCACGACGCACCATCTCAAGGTGGTGCACTACATCTCGACCATCGGGACGATTGCCATGGCCAAGGGCTCCGACAAGCCGCTCGAGGAGAAAATGTACTCCAACTGGAACCTGTCGGGCGGCTACTCGCAGACCAAGTGGGCCTCTGAGCAGCTGATCAACAAGGCACGATCGAGGGGAGTGCCTGCAACCATCATTCGGCCAGCGATGATTGCTGGCGACAGCGGATACGGAGGTGAGCCGTGGTG
This sequence comes from Polychytrium aggregatum, assembly GCF_025602895.1. Taxonomy (NCBI): domain Eukaryota; kingdom Fungi; phylum Chytridiomycota; class Chytridiomycetes; order Polychytriales; genus Polychytrium; species Polychytrium aggregatum. Next base: position 8,117 of record NW_026516566.1, read on the forward strand.
ATGTGTGATGTGTGATGTGGTGGAGATTCCCTCCTTCGTTCCCTCGACTTGGCCATGGGTTGATGATATTGTGTCGAGTGGCACCCATCCATCGACTGACACTGTTTCTCACCCTGTTCACTCCATCCTCCAGTGTGCAACACAGACGACTATATCTGGCGATACATCGAGGGATGCATCAAGCTCGGCATTTGCCCGGCAAACGCCAGTCCCGTCACTTGGACCATGGATCCAGTCGACCATGTTGCCAAGGTGATTGCCGAGATTGTCAGCTCGGAGGAGGCGCTGTCCAAGTTTGTGTTCCACATCAGCGACTCGGAGCACAGGTGAGGAGTGCGTGGAGTGTGAGTGTGAGTGGAGTGGAGTGTGTGTGGGTGTCAGTCGATGCTGTGCTTGCCATTGAGTGGGTTGCAGATTGACATGTTTGATGGCGGACATCGTTGGCCATCGCAATCACCCCTCACTCACTCACTCACTCACTCACTCACTCACTCACAGTGTCATCACCGAGAAGCGTGTCTTTGAGATCGCCGATTCCGCTGGCTGGACTGTCCTGCAGGACACTCGCGAAAAGTTCAGGACAGTCATCTGGCGCAACCCATCGCCCGATAACCACGCCCTGCTTGCGTTCATGCGGATGCTGATGGACCTGTCCTTCAGGGTCGACAACACCAACACTCGCTCGATCTACCCGACGCCGTGTCCCTCGCCCGAGCTGGTCGTCAGGAAAAGTCTCTTCCACTTGGATCGGGTGTCCTATCTCGACCAGCCCACGGCGGCGGAGACCGAGCTCAAGGACGAGGAGTATCCCGATGTCCGTCCCTTCACCCGCACCGGCCGCCACTGATGTTGTGCTGGCTGGGCTGACCGATCGATCAGTGTCGTCTCGTTGCCCTTCCGTTCTGCGGCCGAGTCTTGTTGGACTGCCAGACACTGAACACGATTGATCCAACATTGAGTTGCGTGTGGTGGATGGTGAATGGTGATGAAGATGGTGGTGGATTGCGCTGTCGACATCCAGTCCTTCCTGCATCGCACCGGGTTCTCTGGTGGACAATCTGCGGGATTTCAGTCGTCTCGAGTGATTCCACCACACCCACAGGTTCCAATCGAGGCTGCAGATGGTCACGGCCTGCCCTTTCCACATGTTCACACCACCTCAGTCGACGACATGCCAGCTCAATGACCGAATGAACATCGAGGGCCATCATCAGCCTGGTGGCCCCCAGATGGCGTCAGCCAACACAGTCGACGAGACTTCTCGATGTGAATGACAGCCGGCCACAACCCGCTGGTTTCACTTGTTTGTCCTCGGTCGATTGCAGCGATGCGGGCGAAGGAGAGCACAGTGACGACATGGTCCCCTGCCGCCCGCTGGAAAGTGACCCGATCGCTCTTGTCACTGTTGCCCACACAGAGAAAGGCCGTGTCTTGCTCGTTTGCACAACATGGTTTGGGACTGTCCTTCGTCGGTCTCATTCACCAAACCTTCGTCGGTCTCATTCACCAAACCTTCGTCCGTCTCGGTCACCAAACCTTCGTCCGTCTCGGTCACCAAACCTTCGTCCGTCTCGGTCACCAAACCTTCGTCCGTCTCGGTCACCAAACCTTCGTCCGTCTCGGTCACCAAACCTTCGTCCGTCTCGGTCACCAAACCTTCGTCCGTCTCGGTCACCAAACCTTCGTCCGTCTCGGTCACCAAACCTTCGTCCGTCTCGGTCACCAAACCTTCGTCCGTCTCGGTCACCAAACCTTCGTCCGTCTCGGTCACCAAACCTTCGTCCGTCTCATTCACCAAACCTTCGTCCGTCTCAGTCACCAACGCAACTTGGCGAGGGAGAATGAGTCTCGCTCTTGGCTTTCCGATCTTCTCGATCCCCTGCGTGCACACCAGCACCCAGTTCCCCGTGCTTTGCTGCTCATTGCACCGGACAGCTTTCTTGGCCTTCGTCGCTGTCGTTGTGGCTGTCGGAGGCGTCGTCGATGTTGCTGCTGTGAGCGTGAAAGATGGAGCCATAGAGCAACAGCCTCTGGATCGCAGCAAAGGTCGACGACTGTCGGCGGCGGTAGAGGCGGTGTCCAATAAAGCCGATGTTTTCCGAGCAGATCCGGGATGCTTGGCTCATGAGCGACGAGCTCGGCGGCAGCGCCGGGGTAGTGGTGACGTCGGTTGGCGGGAACTGAGCGGGTGTCGTTTCCGACTCGACCCCATCCGAGGACGAGCCGTGGTCGCCCACCGAGTCCGTGTCCAGCCGCTTCGAGTACTGCAAACAGCAGTTCACGGGAAACAGCTTTGAGGACGGACGGGGCTGCACGTCTCGGTTCAGGTGGGAGTCTGGAAGCCAGCTGCCCGTCGCCAGTCCCGCCTCCTGCTGGGCCGCCTCCAAGGCATCCATGTCCAAGCTCCACAGCCGGTTGTTTGGGTAGATGGGCTCAAAGATCTTGATGGTGCTGTCGATGCCGCTGACGGCTATGACGGGAGCGTGCGGATGGCCCTGGATGACATTGACGACCTCCGAGTCGCCTGCAAGCAGCTGCACGAGCCTGGTGCTCCTCTTGTCCCAGATGAAGGCGTATCCGTCGTCCGATCCCGAGACCACGTATCGATCCGATGCTCCATAAAAGTTGACATCTGGTCAGGACAGGGTTGCGCGAGGCACAGGCCATCAGCGGATATCGTGGGAAACCCCGGTCATCGGCAGATGTCGTGGGAGACCCCAGTCATCGGCAGATGTCGTGGGAGACCCCAGTCATCGGCAGATGTCGTGGGAGACCCCAGTCATCGGCAGATGTCGTGGGAGACCCCAGTCATCAGCGACACAAGCAACTTGAGGCACGGCCGACGGGAAGCAACCTCCCGGTCGACGAATCGCCTGTCGGCAGCAGGCCAACTTACCCTTGGTCGTCTGTGCAGAGCCAGGCCGATCCCGGTCGAGAAGGAGAGCCGCACATGAGCCATCCGCACGTGAGCCATCCGCACATGAGCCGTCCCATCAAAAGTGCGCATGGCCGTGCGACACAACACATCAATCGATCCTGTCCGCTTACCCGACAACTTTGATGTCCCTGTGGTGGCATCGAGTGGCATCGAGTGGCATCGAGTGGATGTGGCACGATCAGCACATCGCATGGCCCGACACACCATCCCACCGCAGACTCGGCCGCCACATGCCATCGGATCGCCAGAGTCGTCATTCGGTGCCATACCTTGAAGACCCTCGATGGCTTCACGTTGGTCAGATGCGGCCACACCTCTGACGCATCTGGATCGCTCTTGCCAAGCGAGTGCGTGGTCCTCCACATCCCATCGTCGCTATCAGAGTCGTCAGAGTCGTCAGAGCCTTCGGAGGTGTCAGAGCCATTGGGTTCGTCAGAGCCTTCGGAGGTGTCAGAGTCGCCAGGGCCGCTGCCTTCAGAGTCCTCGACCATGTCGTCGCTCTCGCCGACCGATTCCATGTCGGCATCGCTCTCGGGCCGCTCGGGCCGCTCAGCCGGCCCCTCAGCGGCCTGTGCTGCTGAAGAGGCATCCGATCCATGTCTCTGCTTCAGACTGCCATGCTCATGCGGCTGCCTTTGCTTGTGCGGACTGCGGCGTCGACTTGCACCTGCACTTGCACCTGCACTTGCACTTGCACTTGCGCTTGCACCTGCACCTGCACTTGCACTTGCACTTGAACCTGCGGCCTCCTCCTGTCCGCTGTGTTGACTGTCGTCCGCACGGAAGGCTCCGATCAGCTCGACCGGTTCCAGAGCCTGGATCCATCGCTGGCCCCAGCGACTCCACAGTTCGATCGATCCTGCGCGCTCAGAGAGCAGGATGCCATCCAAGCACTCGACAAAGGCCTGGCGATCGCCCGAGGTCCTCGCGGGCCATTTGGCTTGGCGAAGCGTTGCCTCGGCATCTTGGAGGCGCTCGATGGTTTGTTCAGAGGTGTCTGTGGTTGAGAAGAGTGCCAGCGCCCACTCGCTGGCTGCTCGCAGCAGATGGCCCATGCATTGATGCTTGCGCTTCTCCAAGGCACAGCGGGACTGCACCAGCGCTTGCTGCAGCAGATGCTCGCGGTGTGCCGCGACGGCAGGATCCTCTTGGCAGTTGAATATCTTGATTCGCTTCAGCGGCGACTCGCCAGAGTGTCTTGGGTCCGAGCTGGCCAGGGCCGCAGCGTCGTCCCGGTTGCTCTGGTTGCTGCTCTGGTTGCCGTCCCGGTTGCTGTTCTGGTTGCCGTCCCGGTTGCCGAGGTCGAGGAACCACCTCAGATAGATCCGGGCACAGTTCCGGTGGCAGCACGCATCGACAACCGGTCGCAGATCCCACAGGGTCCAGACGTCCTTGATGCGGTCAATCTCGAGCAGGGCCTCTTGGTATCGCATCTGCCCCAACAGATCAGCAGCTCGGTCGACCAGGGCCTGGACCTCGACCTGGGCCTTGGCCAGCTGCGCCAGATCCATTCCCTCGCTCATCTCGACCCTGGACTCGTCCGGGCCCGCCCGGGTCTGCAGGCCCGAGCGAATGTCAAACAGATAGACGAGGTCCTGCGAGTAGCTCAGCAGCAGCTCATCGCCCGACTTGGAGAACTGACAGGAGGTGATGTCCGAGTCGTTGCGGATGTTGTCCGAGGTCGCTCGGAAGGTCGCCACGGCTCGCTGCGGCATCCGCAGATCGTGCAGGAAGGCTTCGGGGTGGCCGCCGGCACAGACAATATAGTTGGAGTTGGCCGGGTTGAGCGAGAGGCTGTTGAGATGGATGCCAAAGCTCTGGTAGTCGACAACCACATGGCGACAGGCCGATCTGGGTGTGCACTCGTGCTTGACCCGGACATCGAACTGGCGGACGGTTCCGTCTTCGGAGCATGTCAGTGGACAGTGCGGGGAGTCGTGGTTGACGACCACCCGCTTGACCCTGCTGGTGTGGCATCGATAGACGTTGCGGACGCTTCCTTGCTCGCGATGTGGAGCCAGAGAAATGTCATGGACCCGAACCTGCGAGTCGCCGGCGACGCTCACGACGACCGAGTCTCCGGTTCCAGGGATAAACTTGGCTCCAAAGATATTGGCAGAGTGGCCGGTGTGGAATCGGGTCAGCAACCTGCTGCCGCGCTGGGCAGACGCCGGCTGCATCGGCTGCATCGGCTGCATCGGCTGCATCGGCGTCCGAGCATTCTCTCGCTCAGGCGGCGGCGCCGGCGCCGGGCCGGGCGAGTATTCCCAGAGACAGAGATGCAGGTCGTCGGATCCAGAGATCAGATGCCGGCCCGAGTCTGACCAGGCCAGGGTGTTGACGCAGCCGCGATGGGCTTTGAGGATCTGCGAGAGCGAGAGCTGGGCGAGCAAGAGTGGGCATTCTGTTGTCTGGCGCGAGAACCCCAGCGGATGCATGGGCTCGTGCTCTCGCCGAGAGAGCAGCCGATGGGCCATGGCCGAGACGTTGTTTCGTGATGGGCAGATGGGCAGATGGGGCAGATGGGCAGATGGGCAGATGGGCAGATGGGCAGATGGGCAGATGGGCAGATGGCAGCAAGAGCTGGCTTCTGGGTCGGCGTGGATCATCAGCACGGCACATGATTTGCTCATCCTGGCGCTGTCCGAGGCTTGTCGCCATCGATGGGAACAGCTGCTGCAAGTGCCTCGGGGAATCCAACGCTGGATCAAGATCTCGCAGATCGAGGGCGAATGCAACGCTGGATCAAGATCTCGCAGGTTCCCATGAGACGGACTGAGCGTCTTGCTGGGCCGAATGAGCCACTCCCAATCCAACAGACCGATGCAGGTCCGCCAGAGATACCAATTGCTTTCCGCGATGCTGTCGGCTGGGATGGATATTTCAAGTCCGTAATTCGAATGACTATCATCACGAGAGCTCTATATAAATCACACCTCCAACACCTGCTGGGCTCGCCTGTTTTCACTTTGCTCGTCTGTTTCTCTTTACTCGTCGGCTTGCTGGTGTCTCTGCGAGCCTGCCATCACGGCTCCTTCATATTCTACTTGATGATTTGCACTGTCCTTGGCTCACTCGGTCCTCCTTCTCGCAACTCTGCCTGCTCTCCGTCTCGCAACTTCCCTGCCCTCCTTCTCGCAACTTCTGCTGGGCTCCCCCGTCGACACCGAGTTCAAGTATTTCCGCCATTGCGCGATTCCCAGCGATTCTGCCGATCCCCGCTTTGTTGTTGTGCGCCGACAACCCGCCTGACCAGCGACTGGGATCTTTGCCCCGAGACATCATATTGACCTTCGAGCACCACCGCCGCCGGCCGTGGCATTTCGCCGTTGCAGCCCGCCTCCGCCCCGTCGCATTATATAGCCGCCTCGTCCTGCATATTGCTGTCATCCCTTCCTCGTGCAAGCTCTTCCTCGGCATCTTCACACCGTATTCATGGCTTCTCACACCATCGCTGTCTTTGGAGCCACCGGGCCCACCGGCATCGCCTTTGTGAGGCAGGCACTCGAGGCCGGCCACTCGATTGTTGCGCTGGCGCGGTCAAAGTCCAAGCTGCTTGGTCTCCTGGCTCCGGCCGTCGAGGAGACGGACAGCCGTATCAACATCATCGAGGGCGATGCCCTGAAACGCGAAGACATCGACCGGGTCTTCGAGGACACTCGCATTGACCGTGTGATGATCACTCTCGGTTGGTGTCGTGAGCATATGGCGACTCGGTCCCTCTCTAGCTGTGCGTGGGCTCTGTTGGGTCCAGCACCTTCTCGATATCACCTGCTGGGCAGTTGCACTGATATCCGTCGCTGCCTGCGGGCACTTGTTCATTCCGAGTTTCGATTGCATGCTATGACAGCCAGCATCGCCGCTCAAACATCTTTGCGCTTGACCTTCTCTCGAACCAGGCACACACCCTCAGCTGCTGAGCCCCAGCTGTCCATCTGCTCAATTGGAACAGAGCACATCATCGCGAGCCTGAAAAAGACCCTTGCCGACACCAAATCAAGCCATCCCGACCGCAAGATCCGAACCATCACAGTGACGTCGCTTGGTGTCGGCGACTCGATCAAGCACCTCGGGCCCTTGACCTACCTGTTCGTAACAACGTTCTTGCGTCGCGCGATTGCTGACAAGAACAGCAAGAGGATATCATCGTCAAGAACGCCTCTGCCGAGCTCGAGTACATCATCTGCCGTCCCGGTGGCCTCCGCGACAAACCCAAGACCGGCATATACCGGGCTGCTGACTTCACGGCCGTGGAATGATCACCCGCGGCGACGGTGGCCGACTTTTGCGTCAAATCCCTGGGGGACGACCAAGCCACCTGGCTGAACAAGACGGCCTTGCCTGTTCCAGTGAATGGCCCGCGGTCATGCTCTTGCAGCCATGGCTTAGGCCAGCTATGAGCGACTAGTATCAGCGAGGACGATGCCCTGCTTGATGTGATGTATGCAAGATGTGTCCAATATACAATCGTCCAGAACGTACCGCGGCGTGCCGTTGATACCGAACGGATCACAACCCGGATGGTGATGTCGATGCAGCAGCGAGCGACAGCCGCTGGGACGCTGCCTGCTGGGACCACTTGCTGCTGGCCAGACACCCTTGGAATGCTCCCTTCCCTCGGCCTGGCAAAGGTCGGCAACGGTGCCTCCTGACACAGGAAAGGAAGCATGACCTCTCCCCCACCAACCGCCTGGTCCAGCACACCAATCGCCGACGGGCGGTGACCCGGTTGATTTGCGAAGGGAAAGGAACCGAGCGCGCTGCACAACCAGCGGATCAAGACGCAAACCACCCTGACAATTTGAAAGACCGCAGAACGGATGCGACGGCCCGGAGGGACGCAAGGAGCAAGATTGGAGACACCCATCGGAGCAGTTCGGCGGACCGACTCGCACTTGCACTTGCACTTGCACTTGCACTTGCACTTGCACTCGCCAATGACCAGCGCCGTCGACCGCTGGGCCCTGTTCATGCCCTGATGACTCTCCTTCCGCCACCGCATGTCCCTCGCTCGGGAAAACACCCACTTGCTCACCGCAAGCCGCCGTCCCATCCCCCGGGTGCTTGTGTCTCCTGGCCATGTCCCGTGCACGGAGCGCCAACACAAGCACCAACACAAGCGCCAACACAAGCGAGCACGGGCGGCAACTGTGTTGCCAAAGAGCCTGGCACCGCGGCAGCACCCATCGCAAGGGAGTGCCCCAGCAGGTCGTTTACCTGCAAGTTCCTGTGTCGGCCGCGCAGCAAAACACTTCCATTGCGCAACCGTGCCGACGGCCAGTCTATTGCGGCAGAAAGAGGCAAGGCGTCGCAGGCCACAAGGCATTCATGTGTGCCCTGACTGCCTGTGCTCCCTTGCTCGTCCCCGGCCGACAAGGCCTTTCCCTCTGGCCCGGCCCTGTGATAATCGTACGAGGTCTTTCCACGCCGCAGGAGCGTTGTCGTGACCCCATCCATTGGTCGTCTGTGCGCGCAAAAGAGGCAAGGCCAAGGGGCCGTCGCGCCGCAATATATCCTCCGTGGAGGCGCCCGCCGTCTCCCGGCCTCCTGTCCTGCGCTGGCTGCTGCGTCTTGCCTGGAGTTTGGCTGCTGGCTGGCTTCGATTCCTGTGCTCCTCATCTTTCTCCCTCAAACACCACTCCCTCAAACACCACTCCCTCAAACACCCACTCCCTCAAACACTACTCCCTCAAACACCACTCCCTCAGGCTCGACCGCTTACCACAACCACACCACAACCACAACCACACCACAACAACACACCACAACCACAACAACACACCACAACCACAACCACGGCAATGTCCCGAGTCGTCGCGCGGCCTGCTCGCCCTGATCCCTCTCGGGTGGATGCTCTACATGAGCCCCGCAAATGTCCCCGACAATTCGTCCAACCAGCTCAGCCCCATGGACATCTACTATATCGCCTTTGGCGTCTCGCCTCTGGCCCTTCTATGCATTGTCACGGCCCTTGCTGACAACTCCATCTCCGAGCTCTGTATCGCCCCCGCGCCCCAAAGTCCAAGTCCGGCTCGGCATCCTTGCAAGCCTGTGGCAGCCTCAGTGGCAGGTGCTCAAGAACTCGCTCCCCCGTCCGTCGTACTTTGGCAATCCCTGGTCGCTCGGCGAGGTGCTTGTGGTTCTGCTGTTGGTCGCCTGCAACCTGGCCTGGATCTTCGTCCCCATCATCATCGAACTCATGGACCCAGAGTCAGGGTCATCGACACCTCTCACGCCCTTGGCCATCGCTTACAACTGGACCAAGGACATTTCGCTCTGGGCCGCTTGGGCTGGCCTCTGGGATGCCGGTCTCTGCATCCTGTTTGCCATCCGCGAGAACTTTGTCTCCAAGAAGCTGCTCGGCACCGAGGCTGGCCAGTACCATCGGACCATCCGCTTCCACATTGGCCTCGGCTATACCAGCTTTCTGCTGATGACGCTGCACTCGCTGTTCTTCCTGATCAGCGCCATCGTCCAGGGCAAGTTTGTCAAGACCATGCTGCCGTGGTCGTCCAACTACGGCTACTGGAATTTCGCCGGCCTGGTGTCGTGGGTGGCTCTGGTCGGAATGGTCGCCACATCGGTGTACAAGGTGAGAATATCGGTGCAAGAGTGGAGCCATCCGGGCTCGGCCTGTGTTCGGGATAGATTCAGGCATCGCCGGGAAACGCTGTGCTGTCCCTCGTCTGGTGCTTTGATGTGCCGCCACCCACTACACCGCCGTTCATCCTTCGGGCCGATGTCTTTAGACACCACATCTCGCTCACCATCAACACCTTTATCCCACGCCATTTGCAGGTCCGTCGCAGCAACTACCGCGTTTTCTACTGGACCCACCAGCTCTATGTGGTTTTCTTCTTCTTTGCCTTCATCCACAAGGGCCTCGTCACCACCTATCCCATCATGTTCCCGATCCTGTACTTTATCTACGACCGCTTGCGTCCCCGGCTCTTCTTCAAGCGACGCACCATGGCCCTTGTACAGCGAACTTCGTCGAGCACCATCATCAAGCTCGATATTCCCATCGAAGACTCGTGGCGCGGCGCATCTACGTACGCTCCTGGAGACTGGGTCAACATCTGCATCCCCGAGCTCTCGCGCGTCGCCTGGCACGCCTTCAGTGTCGCCTCCTATTGCCACGACACCCCGGATCGTCTGACCCTGTACATCAAAGCCGGTGGCAAGTGGACCAACGCCCTCGGCAAGATGGTGCAGGAAAACGAGCACATTACTCTCCCCATCAAGGTCGACGGCCCCTTTGGCCCTCGCTGCACCTCGTATCTGCTCCACGAGCGTGTGTTCATGCTGACGGGCGGCAGCGGCCTGGCTGCTCTCCTGCCGTTCCTCTACCACTACATGACCGCGGGGCCTGCCTCGGGAAAGGTTCGGCTGATCTGGACCGTCAAGAATGAGGCCGATGTCCTTGCGTTCTCGGGCTTCCTCGTCGACATGGTTGACGATGCCTCTCCCCTGGGCAATCGCGTGCGCCTCGATCTGCACATCACCGGCGACATGAGTCCTGAATACGCTACCATCGCCAGATCGACGACAAAGTACGAGAACGACCTGGCCACCCTCGTCCGTCCGCGCACCCGCGCCACTCTGAACCGCAACACCCTCAAGATTCCCAGAAAGAATCTTGCCAAAAAGACCCGCATGGCTGATCTGGCACTGGTGCTGATCATCTTTATCTTTGGCATTGCCGGCTGGTACCTCGGCGTGTTCGTCAACCCCACTGGTCCTGAGCTTGCCCTGTGCTCCTCCAACAACGCCTACAAGCTCGTTGGACTTGATCACTTTATCTGCTGGTACTCTCTTCCAGCCGCCAGCCCTGTGCTCTCGGCCTTGTTTGCCGCCGTTGGCGGGTACATTGCGGCCACGGCCCTCGGCTACTCGCGAAAGATGAGCAACCGCGTGAGCCGGTTCCTGCTTAACCACGCCATGGTCCAGAAGCCCAGCGGCGCCTCGGCCACGCTTGCGTCGCTGCAGGCTCGGCGAGATCTCCTCTATGCGCGATCCTCGCCAAGATGAACGTCATTCGCGTGCGCCCCGACATTGGCCGCTCTCTGCACGAGATGAACGGCTATGCACGCGATCGCAAGCTGCATGTCGCCGTCATGGCGGCCGGCCCCGAGCGGTTCATGCGAACTGTGCAGCACAAGGTCGTCGATTGCGATCATCTCGACTGGTATCGAGAGTCGTGGAAGGTGTAAGCTCCTGGGGATGCTGCCGATAATATCATGGGGGGAGGAGGAGGCACTCTTTTTGTTTGGGTTTGGTTTATTTTTTGTTTCGCTTTACAGGCGATCCAATATAAAACGGGACACCCGGGTTTTTGACCATTCATCGAATATTTTGTTACCCAATGTTATCGCGCGCTGGCCATGACCATTCGCCACACATCCGACTTTCGCACCGCCGCATTGCGATGCTACGCCCTCATCCATAGCCTGCGTAAGGTCGCCTCCATATTCAGTGTATCCAAGAGCACCATCCATCGATGGCACCGAGGATGCAAGCTGGATGACCCATCCCGAGTCCCAGCTCGCAGATCCACTTTCTTCGAGCAGGCATGTCCAGTCATTCGCACCCTGATTGAACAGGACCCGTTCCAGACTGGTCCTGTGTTGCGGTGCAAGCTCGAGTCCATCCTCCAGAGGAAAGTTTCACTCTCACTCTGCCACACTGCCATCCACCGAGCAGGTCTCTCACACAAGAGGGCAACACACCTCTACAAGTCCAAGCGACTGGATGAGCGAGTGGCACAGTTCAGGGACCAGGTCCGCTCCATCGACCCACGACGATTCGTTTTTGTCGATGAGACAGGGATCAGGAGATCCATTTTTCCTCTTTACGGATACTCACCGAAGGGTGCTCCGCTTCGCCAGCGCAATCACATGAAACACAAGTCTGTCTCGGCTGCATTTGCCATCAACCACTCTGGTGTGCTGCATCGCATGTACATCCCCACATCATTCAAGACACACTCGATGGTCGAGTTCTTTGAGCGAGCGACCTTCCCAGACGACTCTGTGGTTGTGATGGACAATGTCAGCATGCACAAGACAATGGCTGTCCTGGACTGCATCGATCGCCGAGGATGGTCAGTGATCTTCACCCCACCTGCCTCACTCGACTTCAATCCCATCGAGAACTTCTTTGGGATTGTGAAGCATCAGTACAGGAAGGCAGCAGCGCTGAATGCGTCCGAGGGGTTCAGAGTCGGAATGGTGACCCTGTTTGAGTCTGCCGTTCGGAGGGTGCTTCCAGATGTCTTCCCACGGCTGATTGAGCGAGCGATGCGCTTCTGGGGTTGAGCTCCCCAATCACGCCGCCATTTTCACGCTCAAATCCCTGGCTTGAACCTCTCGGCGATTTTTGAACAGGGTCACTTCCCCAACCAGCCCGCGCAGACGGGCTCCTGCTCTCGGGTATAAATGCCACACCTTCGTCCTGCTGCTTTCTTCCCTCATCTCGCCTTGATCTGATCATCGCGCCATTGTACGATAAAAAAAAGTCTCTGTTCTGACCAGTACCACTGGCAGGCATCCAGCATCCTCTGCCCCCATGCCTCCGAAGCGCAAGGGTGCCGGTGATGGCCAGCCTCGGCCACCCAGGCCCAAGAAAGCCAAGTCACAGTCGGAGCCTGTCTCTGGTTCGTATTCTGACCCCACGCATGCTTGTTCGTCTGTTGCTCCGTCGCTCACCACCACTGCTTCTGCAGATCCAATGGATGTCGATCCCACCGAGCCTGGTCCATCTACTTCCTCGAGTACTGGCAAGCGATGTCGCCAGTGCGATGGCACCGATCACGAACGTTGCAACACCAACAAGTGTCCCAAATACCGGCCCCTCAAGAGTTCTGTCGTCCCACTCGTGGATGGAAGGTCATCCGCCCCTCAGTTCAGCTGCTTCAAGCAGACGATGGATGGCTGTTGTCTCAATCCCGCTCTCCGCGACAAGATCCAGGCCACCGTCGAGGCCATGACCCAGATCCAGTTCGAGGCATCCAGGCTGCTCAACCTGCACATCCTCCGGTGCATCGAGCAGGATCTTCCCGTCCCCGTCATCTCCAAGTCCACCCCTGCTTTCGTTCGCCAATGCTTCAGGATCGTCCAGGCCGATGCCCTCTCGACGGCCAGGGATACCAAGAAATACAACGAGCATCTGGTCGCTTCCTTTCGCGACTACCAGACCACTCGGCACGCAGACCTGCCTCCGGCCCCTCGTCTGCCTGATGGTGCTCACAGTCAGCTTCTCACCCTGGCTGTCAATGCCTATGCTACCAACTGCACCACCCACCTCAACCTGGCCTACTGGCGACTCCTTCGCCGCTTCTGCGCTGCCGTCTTCCCAGCCAACAAGCACAAGCACGAAGCCATCGAGGCCTGTCTCGAGCTCTTCGAGAAACCAGGGCAGACTCCACCCAAGGCCGATCTCGAGTTCCTATATCCCGACTTTGGCCACGTCCTGGACGAGTTTCGGTACAGCAGCGACCAGGACCGCTTCCGGGCCCTCCATCGCCTCTCACACCATGTGAGAATCCTCGCCCGAGACAAGATGGTCGACAATGTCCACAAGTGGATCGACTGTGACATGCCCGCCCTCCGAGTCACCGAGCTGCAGCGCCAGGCCAAGCTGGACGAGCTCACTACCCAAGGCATTCCCT
>NW_026516567.1:0-21608 GCF_025602895.1 Polychytrium aggregatum
ATCGTCTAGTAGTCCGTGTGCGAAAAACAGGGTAGCGGCCAGAATTTGGACGGTAACGTTGAGACCCAGGGATTCGTCCGCCAAGGCCTTCATCTCGGCAACGAGTTGATCTCGCTGGGCGGCGGGGGTGATGAAATAGCGGGCGATGGTGCCAATCGCTCTCAGCTCGATCTCGGACGCCTTTGCGATCTCGCTGATGACCATGTTGTACTTTTTCTGAGCCAGATAGGCCCGGTAGAGGAAGACCCTGCGCAGTAATCGTGCCTGCTCGGTCCGGGGCTGATGAGGATTTGTGGCCTCGTTGACGACCTTCTGGTAGTCGCCGAGATAGAGAGGTTGCGGATGGGCAGAATCTCGTCTGGCGCGGCGGGCAAGTGCCGAGGAACGCAGAGGACGATCGTGTCAGAGCAGCGTCTGGGCTGCGGATGGATCCGTCCACTCCACTCCATTTCATTGCGTTTCATGTCGGCTGGGCCGATGCTGGATGCAGACGGCCGAGAACGCCGCGGCTGAAGGCGAACAGCGCTGCCATCGGGGGCAGCAGCGACGGACGAGGACGGCCGATAGCGTCACGGAGAGGGCCCGGCGATGGCGCGGTTACCTAGAGCAGGATCGGCCATATCGACGGTTTGCAGAGGCAGGGACTGGGCGGCAGGACGGGGCGGGCAGCAAGGCCTGGAGGCAGCAACGGGAATCTCGAGATGTGCAGAGAGCGGCCAAGGGATTCCCCTTTTGCCTTTTGGAGGCGGGTCTCGGGGCGAGGCCGCGAGCGAGGCCGAGGACGACGCGAGACGAGGGCGAGGACAGGATCGAGCCGACGGCGCCGGCCAATCAGCGGCGCGCATCGCATCAGGGGCTTGGGCCCTGGTTGGCGAGGGCGAAGCGGGCGGTCAGCGTGGGGTTGGGCCGCGTCGCAGCGCATCGCATCGGATTGCATTGCATTGCATCGGATTGCATCGCATTGGATCGTGGTGGATCGTGGTGGATTTCATTGTGCCGCATCGCTTCATATCTCATCGCAGCGCATCGCATCTCACAACCGAGCCATGGAGGACCGCAAGTGGAAGACGCTCTCTGCGACCACCCCAAACGGCGCTGCCCGTGCCCTCTTCTCAGAGATTCTGGCAAAGTACGGTGCCGCCACTCAGTTCGTGCTCCGAGGCATCGTCTCTGCCGAGGCAAAGAGCTACTTCATCCAAACGATCCTTGATGTCCTTGTCCAGCCAGTCGAAACCCGGCCCTGGGACGATGCAGGTGGGTTGTCCGTATTGCCAGTCGATGCAAACCTTTGTCGTCTTTGCTGAACCCAACCGTCAATGCCTTGCAAATGGCGTGGCCTCTTGTTGCCAGTCCGGCAGCGTGCTTTGAACTGCCTCCGTGTTCTTGGACGAGAGCCCCTGGGATGCTCTGCGTTATATACCCCGCAGGTGGGTTCTAGAGATTAAACAGGGGGGAATATGTGTCCCGGTCATGGCTTGGGCGATGGCTAACGGACAATACGCGCTCCAGGGCATCGGGCTGCTGATCGAGCAGGCCCAGATCCGCCCAGACTCAGTCTTTAGCGACTCTGAGTGTGCCCTCGAAGCCCTGCGGGTGCTCTCAAACTGCCTCTTCCAGAACCTGGGCTGCATACCTGTGTTCCTGTCGGTCGGCGGCGGGGAGGGATGCGTCAATGCACTGAAGGTAAGCAGAACCACCATCCAAGATGCACGGACGAGGCCAGAGATGCGGATCTCCAACCGGCGCATTGTCGATACATTGACTGACCACTGCGTCCCCACTGACACTGGGGTTGGGATCGGTGTTGCCGTTCGCTGCTGGCGATGCAATCCCGATGCAGCTTCCGGCCCTCTCGCTCAATGCCCGGTTCCTCGTCGCGCGCATTCTGTTTCTGGCGACGCATACTGGAGACCCGGTCATTCTTGAAAATGCCCACAGGATCGGGGCCGTCGATACGCTCGCCGACGTAAGTGCCAATGAGCGTGGGTCTAAAGGGCCGCTTGAATGGACAGGGTGCAGTGCATATGCATGGGGCTCACACCCAAAGCAATGGACTCACACCCAAAGTAATGGGCTTACATCCAAAGCAATGGGCTCACATCCCGCCGCACGGCACCGCATGTCTGCGTTTCTGTATCATGCCAGTGCTTCAACCGCACTCTCGATGAACTGCTTGCGAACCTGCCCGTGCCTGAAGGAAGCGCCGACTACACCATGACGCTCTCCGAGATCCTCAAGATCCTCTTCAGCTTCATGCACCACGAGGTCAACACGGGCATCTCCGACAGCCTCCCCGTCAGTCAGTGGCCTACTGAAGGACGATCGAAAGCCGAGGCCACAAAAACCAAGATTGCCGAGCGCTACCGAGGGTGAGGCTTCGCCTGGATCGAGTTCGTCCGTAGTGTCGACCCTCGGCGCGATGCGATGGGGAGACTGTGTCAGCGATTCAAAAAGAAAGGCCGATAGCTCAATGCGGTTAAAGAGCCACACGCAAACCTGCAGCCATCGCTATTTCGTGCATCTCACTACCGCCATACTTGGTCCAGGTTCTTTCCGGGAATTCTCAAGCTGTTCCGAGCTACTCCGATCAGCACTACTCAGCCGCTCGCACCGCCGCACAACCATATCGTTCACGCACTGATGAATTACCCGGTTCGAGAGGAGCCGTGGTCTCGCGAATGGTTCCCGGTCTCCGCAGAGACAAACAAGACCGACTACGAGGCGGTTGTCAAGCTCATGGATCTTCTGGAGCGCATGGTAACCGTTGCGATCCCGCCCCGGGGACGCGACGACTATGACTTTGATGACGGCGCCCTTGAGTTGCAGGGAAACAAGCTAGACGATGTACTCCCGCCGGTGATTCTGGTGCTTACCAGCGTCGCCAAGGAAAACCATGGCGCACGCAAGTTGATGCGAAGGCGGTTGATGCCTGAGGACATGTATGTGACCGATTCACTGCGGGCAGCTGTGTCCACTGAACGACCCGGGCCACCGCTTACTTTGCTGATTGTTTGTCACCACAGCGACCGAAGCAAGCCGCTCGATCGGATCGAAACAGTCACTGGACGGCTGATCCGCTTCATGACCAGCATCAGCCTGCCCAACGTTAAAGTCTGCACGGGAGAGTTTGTGTACGAGCTCTTTGATGCCAACCGTAGGTATCTACGTGGAGTGCAATGGAGCAACGGCACAGCAGCGATAGAGCAATGGCCCAGCAGCAATGAAGTAGCATCACAGTAGCATTGGGACCATGATGCGGTGGCGACCGCATGGGAGGATGAATTCCTCCACATGCTGTACCTAGCCCAAACGATCATCGGAGATCGGAGTGCCAGCAAACTGGAGTTGAAATGCCTGTATTGACCGTTATATCTTTGCCCCCCCCCTCAGCGCAAAAGCTCGTGGAGTACGTTGGGTACGGCAATGCTGCTGGATTCTTGTTTGCACACGGCATGATGGGCGGCCAGCAGCCGCCAAGCACTTCGTCCATCACCCCTCTGGCCGAAGGCGACGCCGAGGATGAGACAGCCACCATCACTCCCAGCACCAGCCAGACGCGCAGCGAATATGAGCCCTCGCTCCAAACGTCAACGGCTCCGAGCCAGACTCCAACGCTCAAACCGACGCCGCCCATCAACCCCATCACTGGCTCGTACGAGCAGGAGGATCTGAAGGAGGAATGGAACAAGATGACTGACGAGGAGAAGGAGCGAGAAGCAGAGCGGCTGTTTGTTCTGTTCGACCGCTTGAACAAGACGGGGATCATCAAGGCTGTGCCCACCGATCAGTTTGACCAGGCGCCCAAGTAACCTGCGCGGCGTCGTGTAGATCGCATGGCGGATCGACGGGATTGCTCACCCAACGACCCCATTACAGCCGAATGAGCTTCTTTGCCAGGCCGACGGATGAGCTCTTGCTCCTTGGCACGACACCCGAGAAGACAGTCTTGAATACACTCGGTCGATCTCCTGTGGCGATGAGTGAGTGTGGTGCATCCACTCGATGTGGGAGTGTGGTGTATCCACTCGATGTGGGAGTGGTGCCTTCCGCTTGAGGGGAGCCATCTGTGCGAGAGAGCGTCCTTGATTCAGATCCAGAAACATATCACTGAACCGTCATGGCCAGCGCGCGATGTGCTTTTGCTGACACTGCGGGCTCTGAGTGATTCGCCAGTGAGGAGCTTCCCGCTCGTCGCCGTCGTCGCTTGACAGGAGCTGGGTTGCAAGGCCGGATGGTCTCTGGTTGCTGTTCCCACAGCACAGCGGATTCGAATGTCGCCCTGGCTCGAGCCAATCGAGCCACCCTGCGCCAGATCAGTTCAAGCTCCAGGGGCATTTGCTGCCCGTTGCTGATGCCGTCGCTGCGAACGCTCTCCTCCATCAAGCCCGTTGCCCCCCATCCGCATCTCTCTGTCATTATGAGCTCATCGGAAAGCAGCGCCGCATCCCCGACCTCGTCTGTCGTCACTGTCCGTCTGCCGAGCGGCAGCAAGCTCGAGGTTCTGGCCGACCCGCTGTCCACCACTGTTCTGCAGCTCAAGGAAAAGATCGCCGTCCTGGGCAACATTCCCGCAGCCGAGTCGAGACTGGTGTTTGCCGGGCGAATCATGTCGGACGACTCGAGTCTGCTCTCCGAATATGGCATCAAGGACCGGGGCGACATCATCAATCTCGCGCGCAAGGCCAGCAACAGCCTGACGGCTCCCTCGGCCGCCTCGCCCGCTTCCTCGGTCGTCCCGACTCCGGCCACGGCCCAGGCGTCCAGCCCGTTCGGAAACATGAGAGAAATGATGAACAACCCGCTGATCCAATCGCTGCTCGACAACCCGACTTTTATGGAGTCGATCCTGCAAGTCTGTATCTCGATGTGTTCCTTTCGTTGCAATTCCTTGCACGGGCTTGCCCATACCAGGCCTCTGTGTCGATGGAGTGAGATTTCAATGTCGTTAGATACGCCTGTGGTGCCCTCGTGCACGTTGGTTCCGGCGCCTGGCTGACGCTCTGCTATTCGCGGACTAATGTCCACCGCTGACCTTCCCAGAGCGATCCTCGGCTCCGGCAAATGTCCGAGCGAAATCCAGAGGTGGCGCGAATGATGCGTGACCCACAGGTGAGCGACTGCAACCGATCTGGCGGGCCCGTGGCTGATTGTATTGGCCCTCAGGGAGGAGGGGGAGAAATCTCTGTGGCCAAAAAGTACTCGCGGATACCTTCCGGATCGCTGAGGGCCTATGCGACATGGACCTCCCGCATTGGCTAACAAATTGCTCTGGTTGCTGTGGGGTGGACGGCGCAGTTTCTGCGACAAATGTCAGAGACGATGCGGAACCCGGCACTGATGCAGGAGATGATGCGCAATCACGGTGAGTATCGAGGCATCCAGGGCCACAGGATTTGCATAATGCAGTGGCGCTGATGAAGGCCGTTTGCTCTGCACACAGACCGACAGCTCAGCAACATCGAAGCCATCCCCGGAGGCTTCAACTACCTTTCCAGCATGTACCACGAGATGGAGGAGCCCGGCGACACAGCTGCCGCGACAAGAGATTCTGGTAGGACCGAGAGATGCCACAGCCAACCGAGTGGCGAGGCATTTGCATCTCCGGCGCCTGAAGCAAGCAGCTGCGATGCCCAGAGAACATACGCAAGCTGATGCGGTATCTAATCACGGCCACAGAGGAGGCGAACCGACGTATGGCGGAGGCTCTTGGCGTGAGCCAGACTCATGCCTCCAGCGGACCCAACGATCAGCCCCTCCCGAACCCGTGGGCCCCAACAAGACCGGCAACCGCTCGCAATGCGACTACGCCTGCCAGCCAACCTGTGGTACGCAACTCGCAGCACTCTGTTGAAATGCACATCGCCACGTTTGGGCTGCATTTCCAACGCTCCGAGCGACAGTTGTCCCTGTGCGACTGGCACTCGCTCCATGAGTATCTGTCGACGACACAAGCGAAACACTGTCAATCTCATATGCGAAATAACCTCGACTTGCATGGGCGTCCGTGTTCCTGACCCTGGTTCCCCCCCCTCCTCCTTCACTCTATTTCGATAGCCCGCCGCCCAAGCACCATCCCTTGGCATGCCGTTTGCTTTCCCGTTCGGCGCACCGGCCTCGTCTGCCGGAGCGACCACTCCTGGTCAGGCTGCGGCGGCTGGCAGCGTTGATGAGCAGCAGATTCTTCGCCAGCTGGAGCTGCTCAACCTGGTCCTGGGCGGATCGTCGCGAACGGGGCCCTCAGCACCCTCAGCGCCCTCTACAACAGCGGCAACGACGACGACTCCAACCACAACCCCGACTTTTGCGGCACCCACCACAACGACACCGGCCGCATCGGCTCTGCCGACGACTCCCCAGACTACTCCGTTCCCTGGAGCCTGGGGCGCCCCGTGGATGATGGGGCCGGGTGCCAATGCCAATGCTGACCCAGCCGCGCTCCAGCGCCAATTGGAGACGCTCCAGTTGCTCTTTGGCGGAGGAGCGCTGGGCAGCCCCTATGGTGGGGGCTTTGGCGGATTCCCAGTCTATCCCAATGCCGCTGGAGTCGCGGCTATGACGCCAACGGCCGGCAGCCCAGGTGGAACGGCCCCGGCATCTACAGTCACAAGCGCCGAACGGCACCAGCAACTGAAGGAGCAGCACCGTCCTCAGCTCGATATGCTGAAGGACATGGGCTTTGACGACGAGGAAAAGTGCCTGAAGGCACTCCTGGCATCGGTAAGCAAGCGCACGACAAGGACGGCATGCAGTGCAGAAACCTGATGGACGCGGGCTGACACGAGCCGTACTTTTGAATACCAACAGGGCGGAAACGTTGATGCCGCTGTGGGATACATGCTCGACATGTAGAAACTGGTGGTGCCGCGGTCGCCGATGGGATCAGGCAGGCACACTGGCGGGGTGTGCTATGAATACATATTGGCGCACTGGACATGATCCGCCACAAACTGAAGTGGTCTGATGGGGATGCATGAAGATGGGCCCAGTGCCGCGCCTGGCTCACTCGTTACTTGGCTGCTTGGCTGGGTGCTTCCTTGGTTGGGTGCATGGTTGCTTCATGGCGGCGGGTGCTCCGTGGGCAGCGATTCAAGGCCAACCCCCCGCGAGAGCGCGGCGAGGAGCAGCGAGAGCAGAGGCCGGCGAGGACCGACGCGCCGTCTCGCCGGCAGCGAGGACGCTCTCGCCGCGCCTTTGCGTTGTTCTCGCCGCGCTCTCGCCGCGCGCTGCGTCTCGCTCCCGCTCTCGCCCAACCGCCGCCCGGTCCGCCCCTGTCGCGGCGAGAGATGGCGGTGCGCTTTTGCTCTCGGAGAAGGGGTGTTGGGGAGAGGGCGAGAATAAAGCATAGGCCGGCTCTTGCCCGGCTGGTCTTCCTTCCGTCGCCCGGCGCAAGCATCTGCCTGTCCTTCTGCACCCACCCAAGAGCCCGGCCAGGCCAGTCCAGCGATACTGAATTTTTTTTTTGTCTGGTGTGTGTCGCTCGTTTTGTGCTGGGGGCATCCCCGCTTGGTCGTCCGGCCTGCTTGCCTGCCGCTGCTGCTCGGCCTTCCCCACAGCCGCCAGCCCGTTTCGCAGGCCAGCTCGCCGGCTGCTCCGTCCTTGCATCTCCCGGCCGACTCTGGGCCTCTCGTTCTTCTCTCGCCTCATCGGCGCTGTGCAGAGGAGTGCATTGTTGCCAGACTGGTGTGTCCGCGAGTCGATACTGAACCCTCTCTGTGCCCCATTCCCAGCGGTTTACTCTGCTTCTAAGCCCCTCGTCTGCCTCTTCCAGCACCTCTCTGCCTGGTTCTCTTATTGAGCTTTCGCCTCCCTTTTATTTTATTTTTTCCTGTCAACCGATTGCTGACCTTGAGCATGCTCGATATGGTCGTGGATGACTATGGGGCCGAGAAGCGCTTCCTGCCATGTCGAGAGGACAGACGTCCAGGCAGCCCAGCCAACCTCAGCCCTGCCCCAAGAGGGCTCGAGCAGCCCCATCGCCACCCCTACCACAGCCCCAGTCGAGATGCCTTTGCGGCCGGGCTGTATCGGTTCAACAGCCTGGGTCTTGGCGGCCGTCCTGGCGACGACCCCGTCGAGGTCCAGCATGGGCATGACAAGCCGCCGGGCGGCCGCCAACATGGCGATCAAGACGCCGAAGGCCGCGATGATCGAGACGAGGACGAATATGACGAAGACGAGGACGAAGACGAGGACGAGGATGAGGACGACTCCTACGACGAGGATCTTTCGCCGGAGCGAGAGACTGAGACCCTGTTTGGCTCCACTCATCCTTCGCGCAACCTGGACGAATGGAACATGAAGCAGCTGCGGGGCAAGATGAGATACTCGGAAGTCTGCGTGGATGACGACTATTTCGAGTACCGGTGAGGACTGTGCGGGATCGACCAATGTCGCGGCTGCTCGGTTGTCGACGTGCAGATGTGATGTTGTGCCTGTTGCCCTGGAGTTGCCCTGGAGTTGCCCTGGAGTTGCCCGAGGCCGAGTCCCTCATCTCGGCAGCCCAGTCGCCCGAGCTTGGTGCCCATGCAGCGCCAACCTCGCCAACGACACAAATGTGCATCTTCCCACGTCTCGTTGGTATTCTAACCGTGGCTATCGCTTGCATACCACGGCCGGCCCATCGCACTCCCCAGCCATGTTATCCTCCCCAAAGACCTCTACAAGTACACAAACATTCGACTGAATCCGCACAGGCTCGCGCACGAAGAGTGGGTTGAACTGGGCGTCAACATCGCCTGGGACTGGGAGCACTACTTTGTCCACGTTCCTGGTCCCGATCAGCCGGTAAGTCGGCAGTTTCGAGCTGAGGGGCCTGGTGCATGAGTGAGTCGATGGATGCATCTCGCCTTTCGGCATTCAACGCGCTGCCACCCCGGCTACCGAACGGCTAATCAATATCGGTTCCCCGCTTTCTTTCTCCACCCATCCGTGTTCAGTGGGTTTTGCTGTTTCGCAAGCGAAAGGCAGACCCAGTGCCGACAAGACAGCTCAAGGCCAAGCCGCCATCGTCCACGGCAAAGCAAAATGCTCAGAGTAGCAAAGTCAAGACCCCAACGAAGCGGAAGCGTCCCAGCTCGGCACCTCGGGCTGGCCCCAAGGCCAATTTGACCCCAAGCAAAATCACCCCACAGTCGTCCTTCCAGTCCGAGACCCGTCCCACGACCCCAAAGCAGCAGCAATCAAGGCCTCACAAGAAGCCAAGCCCCTCATATCAGGGCCATGCCAAAGGCGCCCAGGCAGCCGCCACGCCTGGACCAGATCCGTCGCCCGGACTCCATCTTGGCTCAAACGGCAGACCCAGCCCGGTTCTACAGAGCCTCCGCCAGAACGAGAACCAAGAGCGCAACCAGCCCCACGCAGCACCCCTCTATGCCGCCGGCCTGGGAGAGTCCAAGATACCGATCCCAGGAACCCCCCGACGCTCCGCGCGACTACAGGCCCTCGGCAACAAGACCTAACGGTGTCTCCTGTTCGATGCATCCCGCCGATGTCGATTGAGCTTTTTTGGCCTTGCGGTTCCTTGGTCGTCACGGGTCGTGCTTTAGTCTTGCCTGGCTCGGGTCTCACAATCTTGCGTGGGATGGATTCTGCTCCGGCAGGACTGTGAGGGTTGACTCCTCCAGCTTTCTTCTCCTCTCCTGCTCTGCACATACACCCTCCTCTATCCCACACCTTAAACTGCACTAGATCGGCTTTTTCTTCTTTCCTTTTGATCCCAGGCCCGCCACCTCTCGGTCGATCACGTTCGACTGCAAAGCTCTCGCCATGTTATTTATTGATCCAAGTGCGATCGACTCTGGGCAACCTCTGGCCGTGCCTTTGCTCTCCTCTTCGCCCCGCCATCCTCGAGGCGCCACCCCTCCATACGCCACCGACGCATATGCACCGCCCTTGCCTTCCTCTTAATCTAGCCTGCACCATCGCCGTGTCTTCTTTTGTTGATGTACCGGCAGGCAGTCTGTTTTGATGCCTTGCAGCGACTATGGCTCCAGTTCAGTGAAAGGAAAAACAAACAAAATCTGATGACCCGACATCCCCGCAATCGGAAGAAAGAGCGCGGGAGAGAGAGAGAGAGAGAGAGAAACAGAAAAAATAAAACTAAAAATAAAATACACAAGAAGGAATGCAATGCTTGGACCTCTCATTTCGTGCGCGGTACTCCGGACCGACCAGAACGTCATCACCATTTACCAAGAGATTTGAGGGTGGTGATGGCACCCCTATTGCCTTGCTCGGCTGACCTGCGATACCAGAACAGCGCAGAGTCGATGTCCAGATCGACACCCTCCCCATTCTGATAGCAGGTGCCGAGCCATCTTTGAGCGTTCCGATTGCCCCGTTCAGCCGACAAACGAAACCATCCGGCAGCTTTGACATGATCCTTTTCGACCCCGCGTCCATCATAGTAGCGGCGACCGACTAAATACTGTCCGTATGAGTTGCCTTGGTTTGCAGATTGAACGAACCACCGAAATGCCTTTGGCGTGTTCTTCGGTGAAGATAGCTCACAGTGGTAGCAATCTCCCAGCCAGTATTGGCTATCATCGTGCCCCTCGTTGGCGAGTTGCTCCAGCATGACCACTGCTTGCTTGCGATCGATCAAAGTTCCAAATCCATGGATGAGACATATGGCCATGAGATGCTTGCAAAGCCAATCTCGCTTCGATCCAAGCTTGCATAAATTGAAGAACTTGCAGGATGCTGGAGAGTCAGAGCGTGCCAATCGCCGCTCAGTCAAACAATCATCTGCAAGGAAAAAATCGTCGGACTGGTTGTCGCAGATGATCTTGATCCCTTTTCGTTCATTTCGCTGCGTACCGCGGCCGAGGTAGTGCATCCATCCAACCATGTATGTGGCAATCGGCTTGATGGTTGGATCGGAGGACTTTGTGCGGACCTCCTGCCAGCGAGTGAGGGCATCGACATCGCTCTGTTCGACACCCCGGCCGATGAACGAGAACCAGGCTCGCAGAAACACGATTCGGAGTCGACCGTCTTCACTACCCTGATCAGCGGCTTTCGTGTACCACTCGATGGCTGCGTCATAGCCCTGCCTGACACCGGTGCCATTCTCATAGCACCGGCCAAGGACAAATTGAGCCGATGCAACTCCGTGGTTAGCAAGCTTGATATACATATTAATGGCCTTGGTGTGGTCTCGGCACACTCCAAAGCCGTTGCGATAGTAGCCTGCCAGGTGAAATTGCGCCATTATATGGCCAGCATTGGCTGCGTTGTGAAAATAGTTGAATACCCGCTGGCGCCTGGCCAATAGCACTTCCCAATCTGACTCGTTCTTAGGCTCGCCGAGGTCGTCATGGAGGATCCGAGCCAGGAAGTACGAAGCTGCAGTGTTTCCCTGGTCTGCCTGAGCAACAAGCCAAGATTGATCGGCAGCATCCTGGTCCTTGCAGTGCAGCGAGATGCCGATCTGATCGCTGGGTGTGAGGCCGATCCGCAGCTGGCCGTCTGGATGGCACAATTCTGCCTTCTGGCACCAGCTGCGGAAGCGGGGCACCTTGGAGCTCAGGAGGAACTGTGCTCGTCGACACACCTGGAGCAGGGTCTTGAGGGTATCATGGTCGAGGGCAAGCTGGAAACTCTCGTTGCAGCAGACGATGGCGAAGATGTCTGGGCTGTGGTCGTCGATGGCCAGTCGAGCCATGTCGGGAGAACAGGGGCGATGGTTGGAGCAATGACTGGAGCAGCCGGCCATGGTGATTGATGGGAGATGAGGATGTGAGATCAAGGCGATGCGGAGGTGGCGGATGGAGACAAAGCGGCGAGAGAGAGAGAGAGGGGCACAGCAAGGCAGCCAGCAAGGGCGGAGAATCAAGGCCGAGGGCACGTGGTCTCCCCGTGCATGTCACGCGTGATTCCCTGCGCCACCTCTCAACTCGGCTCGAATCGCTCTGTCGCCGGATCCAGCCGGCGACTTGCCCAGCCAATCCGCTCTCGGCCACGCTGCTACCACACAGACACAGTGCCAGTCCCGTGCCACTGCCTCGTCCTGCGCTTTCGGTCACGCCTTTTTTTTCGCTGCACCGTTCGCTTTGCCTGCCTGCTTGCATCCAGCAGATCGCCGTGATCGCCTCCGTCTCCGAGTGCCGCTGGCTGCAAGTCGTCTGCGAGCCCCACGCCTGCCCGATCTCGGTGTTTCCAAAACCCACCGTTCCTGCACCACTCCGTCCCCAGGATCAAGGAGTCAGTCCAATACAAAAGCCGTCGCAAGGATAGCAACAGTCGCCATGGCCTCCGTCCGCAACAGCACACGATTCTCCTCTCGTCTGTTCTCCAAGTCGTCAATACCCAAGTCGGCGTCATTTGCTCCAAAAGCCACGCCGGCCGCGGCATTCACATTTTCGACATCGTCCACCAGCAGCAGCGCCAGCGGTAGCACCAGCGGTAGCACGAATGCTCTGCCCCAGCAGACATCGTCGCCGTCGGGGGCGGGTCTTGCCGGCCTGACATCGATTGTGAGTAACAGCGTCGATAGCCGCGTGGACACCCATTCGATCGGATGGCAGGATTCGGTCGCACTACCATTGCGATATCATTTTGGTCGCTCCAGTGGCGATGCCTCTGCTTGAGCGTCCGTCGATCGTGTTCGTTGAACAGCATTGGATTGGGCTGACACCGACTGTCGTCAGTCGCTCACTTGTGGCTGTGTGGCTGTGTGGCTCTGATAGCGTCAGATGCTTGGTGCTGCTCTGTAGGATGCGGCCCTGGTCGGTCTCAGATCACTCCTGTTGGCTGAAACATTGATCATGAAGCTAATCCAAGTATTACTTGTGTTGTCCCGCAGCCCCGCGTCCCGTCGGCGATCGCGAACGCCCGTGCCCAGCAATCACAGCTGGCCCTCCTCGTTTCCCAGGGATCAAGCCAAAATGATGGGGTATAGTACGTTAATTCACTTTTCTTGCGAGGGAAATGGAGTCTGCCGAGTGCGCTGCGGTGTTAAGCTGCTTGGATGTGGATCGAGCTCTTCACGCTCCTGCCCAGCATCCCGGCCGCTCGCTCTCGGATCGCCTGGACAGACCTTGATTGCTGACGGTGGCAAACGAGGCTCGAGCTGAGAATGGGTGCTCGACAAGGGACGAGAAACACGCCAGCGGGACTCATCGACTTTTGTTCTATTTCGTCGCTTGATGCATTCTGCTTTCCCCGTATTCCTCTTGCGCCTACTTGCGGGTGTCGTGACTGCCAATTGGCCCTGGCAACCGACTCGGACAATCGATCCTGATACTCGATCCTGATACTCGATCGCTGCCTCGTTTTCGACGCACTTCGAACCGCAACTCACCTCTGCAACTGCATACCCCCCTGTTCGTGGCTGGTTTCATGCAAGGGTTAAGATATAATGCCGTTGACGAATGGCATATTTTGGATCGCTGGAGTGTTGCCGGAAGAAGGAACCCTTTCCGAAATAGAGCACGCCCTCGAAGCTGCAGCGTTGGCGACGGGCTTTCTTTCTCCTCAGAGTCCACCGTGACTGGTGCTCGCTGCTGTCCGTGTCCATCATGACCGACCCTTTCATGGAGCTGCGTATCCGCCTCATGACCCCGGTCCTTCACGGGACTGCCGCAGCGGGCTGGGGTGTCCTGCCGAAGGCGCAGACCATGTCTTCGCCGCTCCGCTGTGGCGTGGTGGTGGTGGTGGTGGTGCGGCAGCTTGGACGCACGGGGTGCAAACAGCGCCCGCGCGGCTGTGGCCCAGCCGGGCCGAGAACGCCAGCGCAAACCCAGCCACGAAAGACATGGGACTGACGAAAGCCTCATGGGCAATAATGTCGGTACCGTGGGAGAAGTGTGTACTTCATGATGTGCCTCACGGAATGTGCTTCATGATGTGCTCATGCGTCTCACAGTTTGCTTCCGTTTCGCTGGGCCTTCCCGCCGATCGAGTTTCCACGCCGAGCTCCTTGCGCATCTGGCGGGTGCCCATCATGGCCGCCAGTCGTCCCCCTCAATCTCGCCCGGGTCACTCGCGGGCCTGCTGATGCGAGCGAGGATCAGCGAGGACTGGCTGCAAACAATGGCATGGGTCATGCGCTGCCGCCCTCGCCGGCTGACCCTGCTCCCCCGCCATTCAAATGGCCAGCGCGGCCTCTATTGCAAATGCCGGCCTTGCTTGTGCACAGCACTTCCCTCTTCTCCTCTCGCCCTTGAGCCCAACGCCCTCGCTGAACAACACAATCCCTGGCATCGAGGCCAGCGCTTGCTTCTCCTCCTCCCCCGTCTCCACAAGGCACATCCCACCACCATCGCACCATCTCGCCTCCCTTGCAAATACACATCCTCTGCACACCCCTCAAGCACACCCCTCAAGCACGCCACACACACACGCCCGCGCCACGTGGTCTCCGCAAGTCCGCCTCCAGCGACTCCGACCTGCGCTCCCTGTCCTTCGGACATATCTGCGAGGGCGTCCTGGCCAGCCTGCCTCTCCTTCCATCTGCCTGCCTCTCCTTCCATCTGCCTCTGCCTCGCCTTCCATCTGCTCCCGTGGCCTGCTTTTGCTCACCAAACTGAGCCAAAGCTGAACTCCCGCCCATCCGTGAACAGCGCTTGCCAACTCTGTCGGTCCCGTCTCTGCCACTCGTCCAGCCCCGGTCGCCGCAGATATCCGGTTGTTTCTCTTCACTTTTCTTCAGATAGCTCCCAACTGCCTCTTCGCTGTCTCTTCCCTTGCTCTCCCGGT
This sequence comes from Polychytrium aggregatum, assembly GCF_025602895.1. NCBI lineage: Eukaryota > Fungi > Chytridiomycota > Chytridiomycetes > Polychytriales > Polychytrium > Polychytrium aggregatum. Next base: position 14,701 of record NW_026516567.1, read on the forward strand.
GCATTTTTGAGCAGAGTAATCCCCAAGAGAGACCTTTCTTGATCCATGCCGCCAAACCGCACGACTCCACGTCCAAAGCCTGCTCGCCGTTCGAGCAGGAACGATGACGACAGCCAGGACCATGGCCGACCTGCCGCATCAGTCCTCTCCAATCTGAATGAGCATGTTGCATCTCTCCAACGTGCCGAGCCCGGCGACCAGAGCTGGAGCCCCTTCAACTCGGTCGGCGGAAGCCCCGTGATTGTCCATTGCGGCCTCAAGGACGTTGTTGCCCTGGATGACCAATGTAAGTCGTTGCCGCCACTCCGTTGGCGGGTGTTGTGATGAGCATGGGCCTGTCCTGTCGACCTTTCTGCCACTCAGCGCGTGTGCCGGGGTGGCCGAACGAGCATGGTGCAAGCCCGCCATCTTTCGTGACAGCCACTAGAGTGGATTTGTTCGCCAGTTTGACCAACGCCGTGTTCACCCTGCCACTTTTCACTGACATTCTCTCGTTTTCACTGACACCTCCCGTTTCCATTGGCACCCTCCCCCCACTCCTCGGACTGCGCTGGGGTGAATCGCGCAGCATTCCATGGCTCAAGCTCGGACCTCGAGCTGTGGGAAACTCAAGACGACTCCGATGTGGAGCACGAAGTCCTGAACCAGTTTCTGGAGTCCATCCAAGCCGTCCCCACCGGCACGGATAGTCTCAAGTCAACCTCCTCGAGCGACAGCAAAGGCTTGAGTTGCGAGTCGTCGCGTATCTCTTCTCTTTCGTCCTTTGCCGATAGCAAGTCCGAGCCCGGGACAATCGCGAGCCAGCCCTCCCTCATCGACCCTGTCCCTTCGCCAAATGCAAGACTTGCTCCCAACCAACCCGGCATCATCGCCAGCGAAGCTACTGATGCTGGTGACCGCCCAGCCACCAAAGACTGTCCGCGCATAAGCCTTGGCACGTCAGAGTCCGTCGAGTCTGTCGATCCTTGTGAAGTGCCGGAGGAGTTCCTCGTGCCCGACTGCGACGTCGATCCAGACTTTTCGCTTGTGGGTCAGTCTAGCTTTGCCAAAGGCTCCTCTGCGGTCGATATGTCCTCCTCTATGGGTAGCGATACGCTGTTCATGCCTCTCCCGTACATCGAAACCACCGCTGACGAGCCCAACGACGCTGTCAAGCAACCCGAGCCGATCGATTCCCACGGATCATCCAAGGAGCCGGGATCCCAAGGGTCGGTGTCTAGGCTGTTCTCGCTTGACTTTTTGTGCCACAGCAAGGCCCGAGCTGGTTCGACATCTCTCCCAGACCGCAGCTGGCTCGAGTTCCACCTGTCTGACCGCAAGGCCGCTCGAGCCGGCACAGCAGGCACCGAACGCACCTCGAACTGGCCCGCCCTCATGGTCAGTGTCGTGCTGTTCCTGTTCGCTGGCGCCCTCTACTCCGGCACTACCGGCTGGACGCCAGCCACAACAGCGTCTGACGGCCATGCTCAGAGCGACTGGCTTGACTTGGTCCAAGTGCCGTCGTGGAGCCAGCTCTTGGTTTGGACGGAGAAGGAAGCGCCGCCATGTCACTGGTGCTATGACGTGGTCCATGCCTCCTGTTGCCCAGTAGACGGACTCGAGTTCTGCGAACGAGAAGGCCAGACAGAGTGCCCCAATCTGGGCTATATCCGGCCGCCCCCGTCCACCCAAATCCTGGACCAGTCGTTCTGGGAGACGCTGATGGAACTGTTGCACACCTTCCGGCGCAACTCCCTTTCCGAGGCGGGCAAGCTCCTCGGCTCGATCCCTGAGCTGTTCAATACGATCTGGGTAAGCCGCGCCATGCCCATGCCCATGCACATGTCTCTGGGATCTGACGAACGGGACTGAGTGCTATTGCATCGAAGCAACATGTGTGTGCAGCCTTGATGGGGCTGAACTTGATGGGGCTGATCTTGATGGGGCTGATCTTGATGGGGCTGATCTTGATGGGGCTGATCTTGATGGATCGTCGAAAAGTCGAGATCTAACCGCTATCCGAACTGCTGCTGCCATCTTCGACGCCCTTTGCGATGTCTATTCAGAAGGTCGACTATCTGCCGTCGGCTCGAGGAATCGTCGACTTGGACTGGCTCAAGCAGTTCATGGCCTTTGTGAGCGAATACATCAAGACGGAATGGAGAAACGAGTACGACCGAGAAAAGATGCGATTCAGGCGCGCATGGAGCTTCATGTCCAGACAAGGCGAGAGCGCCAGACAGATTTATGTGAGTGCTGCGTGAGATCTGGTCCAATGGCATGTGGTGACTACTCTGGAATGGGGCGCACAAATGCTCACTCTGCTCACTCTCGTCTTGCTTTGTTGTGTTGCTGTGGTGCGGTGTGGTGTGGTGCGGTGTGGTGCGGTGTGTTGTTTCTAGGATGGAATTTATGACCGCATTTACGACGGCATTTCCAACACCCACATCGACATGAACGTGCTGAACCTCCAGGAGGTATTCGAGAAACTCAAGAGCGCCACCGGCTTCAAACAGGACGTGTAAGGTCCCGATATGGCTGAAGCCAACATCGGCCAGCCAGCGACCACTGCTGTCGGTACGTATTGTAGCTTAGTTGGACTCGGAGGGGAGCGCTCCGGCTGAATGGGTCCCAGTGCACTCGGCGCTCATCCGAGGACGAGCAGGACTGCGGTCGACAAAGAGGCACTTGGTGACTCGTCGACCCGGCTCTCTCCTCCCTCCCCTCCCCCAAATGTGCCCCTCGGTTTCGATTTCTTCCTTTCGTTCGACCTCGGTGTCCGTCTTCTCGATACCGGCCGCTCCTCGACCTCGATCATCACGACCTCGACCCTCTGCTTGTCTTTCGGTGAACTCGTCCGCGCTGTCAAACGAACGGACATCACAGATCGCTCGTGGGGGCGGGGAGGTGCATCGTTGCATTGAGATACAAACCGACTGCGAGTGATATCGACCTTCTGTTTGGTGCATTGTACAGTTTATATTTTTTGGGGGGTTTCTGTTTTTGTTTTTTTGGTTTTGGATTTTGGATTTTGCTGTTTTTGCTTTTGCTTCAGAGTGTTAGGGGGGGAGCGTGGACATGATGATTTACTTCAGAGAGAAAGGCTATTGCGTGCGTCAAGGGAGAAGCACAAAGGAACTCAGAGTCACGCACTCGATGAGAGGAGAAGGGATGAGGGCGAGAGATCCACTTGCCCGCTGTCAAATCACTTTTCCCCCTGGTCGATGACCGAACACGCATACACTGTATTCAGGGGGAAATGAGACTGGCACTCCGAGACCAGTGTGCAGGTCGATTGTGGAGACCGGAGAGCTACCGGTGGTCTTCACTCGGAGGCCCATTCACCCACTCGAAATACTGTCACAGATTCGTTCCATTTGATATGGCCCTCCTGCATCTTGCCATCATCAGCATCCACTCCCTGGGACATTGAGTGATGGACGAATGCGTTCTTGCGGCAAATAGTCTGTGGTTCCAAGGCATGACCCAAGAGCCAAAATGTACATGAGAGGAAGGGAGTAAACTGGAGGACCATGCTGTCGAGCGGTCGGGAGTGTGATGGATCGGAAACGAGGAGGAGAATCGACGAGCTGTAGATAAAAAATCAGGAGGTAGAGGCGGGGAGGACATTAATGCCCCTCAAGCTTCTTCTGTCTTCGGCCTTGAGCACGCGCAACTCCAGAGTCGTCAGCATCTCCTGGTACCAAACCAAAGACTTCGGAGAGAGTATGGACCTGGGACGGTGAAGGAACGATCGATGTGAGGGGCGGGTGTGTGAGAGGCGGCGATGTGCAGGATCAAGTTGGATCATGTTTTGCCTTGCCCGACGATCCAGTCGACCCCTTGGACTTGAACGGTGGGGGGCCCCCGTCACTCGATGCAACACACTCTACTCCACTCTACTCCACTCTACCTCACTCTCGTCCACTCTACTCCGCTCCAACTTGGCCCGACCGGCGTTTACAAATTTTTGGTAGGTGTCCATGATGATCAGTAATGGGTATGGATCGCTTGTGGCGGTTTCGGTCTGCAGCGCATAGCGGGCCCCCTCCAGAGGCGCAAGGCTGCGGCAGCAACTTGTCCAGGTCTGCGGTGCCGACACAGCGCAAAAGTAATGTTAGCGAGCGGGGTCTCTTCGTAGCAGAGCCCTAGTAGCAGAGAGAAAGGGAGAAAGAGAAAGAAAAGCAAGCCAGACCTTTCAGGAGCGGGTTGTCCAGCTCGGTATGCAGGAATTCAATCTCTTTGAGCTGGTGCTCGAGCTCGGCCCACTCTTCCTCGGCGTTCAGAACCAGCTCCCGCTTGACTTCGACCTCGCGGGTCTCGCTGGCGTTGGACTCGGCGGCAGGCAGCTTGGACTCGAGCAGGCTCCTCAGCTCGGTGTCTGTGGCCCGATTGAAACCAGTGACGATCGTGGCGATGATGATGATGATGATGGTGATGATGTGAGATGTGATGATAATTCAACGAGCTGGTCGCCGGGCGACGGCGACAGCATCTTGACATGGATGCCATACGATCCGATAGGATAGATTGCATTGCACAGGCCAATCGCACACCCCTCCTCCTCTGCAGGCCTCCTTACACTGATGCAGGAACTCGCCGATGGCTCGCTTCTCCTCGGATATGGACCGCAGCTTGTTCTGGATGAGCTGGACGGTCCCGAGCAGAGATCCCTGCGAGGCAGCAGCCTCGAGGGCCCGCTCGCTCAGGCCGGCGAGGTGCGGCGAGGTCAGGATCTCGAGGTGTCGCAGGCGCTCGTCGAGGAGGCGGAGCTGGTCATCCACAAACTGCTTCTCCATGGCTGGTGTGTGTGCGTGTGCGTGTGCTTGTCTCGAGGGGGAGGTTGGTACGTGCTCCGAGGGTTGGAGAGAACTGGGGTTGTATCGACTGTGCTGGCTGGCCGGCTTATGCTGATGGCTATTGCCGATGCCAATGCCGATGCTGGATGGTGGATGATGGCGACGAGGGGGGAAAGCGATGGCGACGGACTTGGGAAAGCGAGCCCGCGATCCAGGGCGGATCCAGTGCGGATCGAGGGCGGATCGAGGGCGGATCGAGGGCGGATCCAGTGCGGATCGAGGGCGGATCGATTGGTCGGTGGAACATGGCTTTCATCCCGGTTTTCATCGACCAACGATGCCAACCAACGATGCCAACCACACGAGCCATGCGCTGGACTCACGGAGCGAGTGCAAGTTCGCCGCATGGCGAGTGCAAGTTCGACGTACGGCGAGCGATTGTGGGGCAGCAACCCGAAAGCGACGAGAAACAGCCCCTCGAGGCCCTTCCCTCGAGTGAAAGCGCACCACTCTCGCACAAAAAAGAAAAGGCGGCATTTTGCAACCTGCGTTGCTGGTCAGACGACCTCCTCGGCGGGCAGGCTAAAGGGACGGGAGAGTGAATGAGAGAGGCAGAGAACGCTAGCCAGACCAGACAATGCCGGGGTGTGAGACCATGGGAGGAGCCACAGCGGCACAAGGACAAACGACTGCTGCTCCCTCATCCTCTCCCCCTGGACAGGGCTGGTGGGTGGGGTGGAGCGAGGCGGCATTGACGGCCCGGACCAATCCAGGCAGCGGAAGACGCAAGCAGAGGGCTGGGCATGCGCTCGGCCCCATGTGGCCAGGGACGGGTGGAAGGACGAGGCGACGAACGAAAGCAACGACCGCTGGTGCTTGCTGGCATGGTGGGGGGGGGGACAGGACAGCACAGGACAGCACAGGACGGGGCAGGACAGCCGACGAAAGACAGAGTTGGCCGACGAAAGACAGTTGCCCGACGGATCGGCGGTTGGGGCAGCAGCGGGCGGGAGTGGTGGCGGGCGACGACCAAAGCCAGGATGTTGCCTGGCGGTAGACTTGCTCGTGGCCTGGCGATGCAGCAGCGGCGGCGGCCTGTCATGAATCCGCTCTCGGCGCTGCCTGGAGAGGCCAGCCGCAAGCCGTCGCTGTTGAGCAAATGGATCACCCCCAGCATGCGTCTGTGCCTTTCCCATCTTTGCGACGGACGGCTTTTCCCGAACCGAGTGGATCGGCGAGGGTCCAGCGCCAAATTGGATGCTGTGGTCCGGGCGAGCATGCGACCGACGGACGAGCCCGATGGGCGATCTCCGTGGGCGATCTCCGTGGGCGATCTCCGTGGACAGCGGTGGTGGTGGCCGGGTGGTCAGAGGGGCGAGACAGTGTCGCCCTGTCGATATCGATGCGCGATGCCGAAGATGCCATCTTTCCATCGCCCTTCGGATGCTGGTCCAACGACACCCGGCTCTCGTCGATCCGACAGCAAGACACCCGCATCGACGCTCCCGACAGACATCCCGTCGCCAGCCACAAGCAATCCGCCCGGTGGACAAGCGATCGTCAGCCGATCGGCTTGAGCGGGAGGACCAGTCGCCACAGCCCAAGCCGCCAACGCAGCACAGCGGACGGAGCGAGCACATGGCGTCCGGGCCAGAGCAGACCAGCCCATCGTCGGCCAGCGCGCCAGCTTTGGCCTGGTCCGCATCCCGTATCGCGAGGCCCGATATCGCCAGGAGGACCGCAAGGGCAGGTCATGGGAGCCTGTGTCGATGTGGCGACGGGGGCAGCCAGGTTCATTTGCTCCCCGCTGTCTCCGTGGCCTTGCGGTGGGGTCGGCTTGGCCGAGCACAAGCTGGCGCCCGTGCGGGCAGGGCTGCCCAGAAGCCGAGAGGGGGGGGTGCCATGTGCAGCCGAGGGCCTTGTCCTGCTGCCATGGAGCGGCCGACAAGGGCGGCTTTAGGCAAAACGAGGAAGGGGCATGGTGCGGCTCTGGCGGTGCACCCACGCCACCAGTCCCGGCACATTGCGCGCTGCCTGGGGCGAGGGACATGTCGCCAGAGCGCCGACGGGTGCTGGGTGCGATGGCGGTGCGATGGCGGTGCGATGCGGAGGAGCGATGCGATATCGTGG